>NW_008657536.1:205676-256181 GCF_000695815.1 Acanthisitta chloris | reverse complement strand
GAATGGGATCACAATAATCTAAGTAATTTAGCAAAATACATTTTTTTTTGTTTTTCGACATAAATAAAACAGGTTAATCTAAGGGAAAAACAGGTGAGTCATCAACTTGGTGTTCACTCACTAGCTGCTTGTCACCCACTCTCTCATGTATATTTTTTTGTGCTCCTTCAGAGGACTTTTTAGATCTCTTCCTCTCTCTGTTGTGCTGGTGGTCAGGGCGACAGCTCATTGTCATTCAGTTGGCAGTGGCCTAAGCACCTGCCACAAGGACTGAGTCCCAGCAGTCAAATCTAGTTCCAGCCCTGGGAGTAGTAACTCCAGTCTGCATTACGTGAAGGAGGATGAGTGATGGGATGTGTTATCAGAAGGAGATTATGAATTCGTATGTTGAAATAACATAGGGAGAGCTCATGGTATCTCCTCCCCTTTCTCCTAGCCTGGGGAGGATCACTGTCCTGCCAAAAGTCTGTGACATCCTTTCCATCAAAACACAGTTCAGTGTCAGAATGCAGAAGCAGCTCATGAATCTGGAAGAGACAAAGAACTTCTCTCCCATGCTTTTTTTTTTTTCCTTTTTCCCTGTCTTGATTGTTGTTTGCTTGTTTTGGGAATTCTCTGAATCCTTGAAAAGCAGTTTTGTATAACCCATTTAATTATTGCATCCAGTTTTTAACTAGTCAAGTGAATTTTTTTCCCCTGGAGTGGGGATGGCCTAAAGCACACAGACAGTGAGAATCCACAGTGAGAATCCAGCAGCTGGAGAGAGCAGAGAGGCACATAGACATGGATCTATTATATTATTTTAAACTAGCAGGTTCCAAAGCCAGAGGAGAGGAAGACTGAAATATTCTGCTTGGTGCCATGTTAGCTTCTTGGAACTTCAGGATAGTCCGAGGCAACTTTCTTGCCTGTCACACCTCTAAAGCTCACAGCTGTCAAAGAACAAGTGCTGCACACCCTGAGGCAGCTACAGAGCGAGAACAGTCTTTGGAAGGTAAAATAAATATCAGTGATGTCCTCCCTGAACTTGAGAACACTCATTAAGCATCTGTTTTAATTTCTCTTTTACTTTGCTGGCATATGAACGAGGTTGCAAACTGTCTTGCAGAGCTGGTGTTAATATATAATATTAAAAAGTGAACAACAAAGTCAACCACACATATGGTACAGGTTCCTTTTGCTCAAAACATTGGTTACTCTTTGTAAGAACCTTTCAAATGGAGAGGCCTCGCTGGTTTCCGTGTGCTGTAGTGTGCAAATTCTGTGAAATATCTCTGAAGACAATGAATATTATCTTGTTTTTTGCCTTGAATATAAGGAATATTTTATAAGAGGAGCACTGAATGCTAGAAACATGGAGAGATTTTCTTTGAAAAAATCATACCAAAATTTTTCAGTCTTCCTAGCAGCTTTTGCTTTGTGGCTCATACTAGAGACTGAGAGCCATTCCAGTAGTGAGGTTAATCTTGCCATTAAAATTAACTGTGGAGCATGGTGTTTACTTGGGGTCTACTCTGAAATGGAGGAGTGTGTCTATGATGTATGTGATGGCTTATAAACAGTAGTTGTGCAATTAATTCTGAATCATCATATTGTTTTTGGATTTCCCTAGTAATACTTACGAGGAGGGGTTTTATTTAAATCTTTTCCTTCTCATGTCCTCCCCATGTTGTGGTAGCCTTGGTTTGTCCTGAATCACTATCATGACAGAGTATAACAAATGGAACACTCAAAAATGCCTTCACATCAGGACCTTATATCAAACTCAGGGAAAGCAAAAGAGAATGGTTTTCCAGGTCCAAAACCCAACACACTTTGACCAGAAAAATACACAGAAAATTATATTTAAAACATCAACAGTAAGCCCAGGGAGATTCAGAGCCCAGTACTGTGTAACATAACCCTTCTGCTCTAGAAGTGTGTTTTCCATGCAGGGAGGGTTTGAGGCAGCCTGTGTCACCTTCCTTCAGGGCTGTGATCCCTGGACCATTCTCAGCATCACCAGGAAGGAGACCTGACCCTCCAGTTAGGCCCTCAGACATAAATCTGGCTGAATTCTACTGTGACAGTCAAGTCTTGTGAACCCTTTGCATGGCTGAGATTCATCAAGAGCAATAACTTAATGCTTTGTTCATCTCTAAGCTTGTGTGGGCAGTGGAGTGAAGGGAGGGACAACTGTTTTACAGTTCTTGAGGTAATTTGGAAGTTTTATTTAGGTCTGTTGTAATAGACTATTTTTTTTAACTTTAGGGTTGATGTAAAGAACTGCAGCCTCATCAAGTACATTTTGGCCTATATAGAAAACAATCTAAAACTTGCAGTTATTCTTAGTATGCACTTTGCTTTGTCTTCATTTGGAACTCATGATACAGAGATTCAAGGAGATCTGTCAGGGATCCTGTAGAGCTGTCTCCTCCCATTTATCAGTTAAAATGGTGCTAGAAAAAGTGTTCCTGCTCATAATTCAGGTATTACTTGAGTGTTTTAAAAGTAATTCTGCTGTTTCAATGAAAAACTTGGTGCAGGACCCTTCATGATACCTCCAAATGAAAAGGGTGGCAGGAGAGGAAGCTGAAGTGCTCATATGGCTAGTGCTAATGTGCCTGCAGAGCTTGTTGTGCTGGTCTTGGGAGGTTTAAGGTCACCTTTCATCATGACAGAGCTTTAAAATAAATCACAGGCATGTATGTTGTGTGAACTCACTTTGGGGAAAAGAATTATGCCATGAAAAATGAAAATGGAAATGGTTTTAGTTAAGGTATAAACATCTAATAACATACTTGGTGCAGGGAATGCTAACAAGCTGCTTAAGGATATCTCAATGTCATTTGTTTTGTTGGCCTCACATGAAGGGCATGGGCTCATTCTAGCACTCCACATGCCTAGTTGTACTGCACCACTTCCCTTGTTCTGTCTGGAAATGATGTTTTTGTAGAAAAAGATTTTGGCAGTTGTCCATGTTTGGTTCAACTTCATGGCACATGCAGAATTGATTCAGAATTACTGTGTGTGACCAGGCCCTTAATGCAGTACAATTGCTGTTGGCTTGATAAGTTGAGATACATAGAAAATGATGACACAAGTGTTGCATAAAGGCTCACAGAGAAATCCAGGGTGGAAATGTAGGTAAACAGCCCCTGAGAGTCTCCTCAGGACTATGGGAGTGCAACGTGTGTGAGATCGTGCAGAGATAAAGGATAAAATCCATTCGGATTGTAAGAGTTGATATGTGATTACAATTATTTTGTTAGGTTCCCATTATACTACAAAAAGACAATTTTAATTGATTCTTATGAAGCACTGTATAGTTTTTTGTTAATTGTTTATATTAAATGCATAGTGAGGTTAATCATCTGCTCACTTGATTTCTTAATATCCTGAGGGATTTTTGCTGTTGTTCTTTAAATATTTGCTTAAGCAGTAGTGCTAGAAATAAGAAACAAAAGGCATTTTATCTTGAGCAGAAACAGAGCAGTGATTTGAATTTCGCGTGTTTCTTGTTCTTTCTCAGCAGTTGTTGCTTTCATTAACACAGTTCTTTATTTTAGAGAAATTAATGCCAAATACAGCGAAATTCCACACTTAGTGCTTAACTCCAGGGTAGTGGAGTTAAACAAACAAACAAAAAAACCCTTAAAGTTAATAGTCAAGATTTTTTTTCCATCTCCATTGACCTTTTTGAAGGTTTTTATACTCTGTTCTGCTGCCTGATTACTTAGGGATTCACTGAGCAGTTTCCTTGAAGGCTATTCTTTCTGCTAGCCATTGGCATGAAAATGCAGCTGTCTGAGTGAGACCTCTTTGATCTTCAGAGAGCTTTGTAAAGATAGATTAAAAGGAAAAGCTATCAGGCATTTTTTCCCAATGAAAATACTGCCTGTGATTTCAAGTCAGATAGTTTGGGGTGGGGGAGATTTGATTTGTTTGTTTTTAGGGAATTGAGATTTGGAGTTGTGATCATAGCTTTTTTTTTTTTTTTTCAACAAAAACTGAAAATACACAAGTGTGTGTTGTGCCCTTTGGAAAGAAAAACAAAAAATACCCAAACCAGCCCTCTGTGGAACATTTTCTGTTCATTAAAATCCAGTGGGATGATGAATATAGTACCCTCTGGACAAAATTATGTTTAAAGAGACGTACAAGGGGCTTGATTCCAATAACGTAAGCGAAACAGAATATGTCTCTAAGTACTTTTTACTTTATATTGAGGTGCTGATGTTCAGATAAATCAAAATTTTACTCTTGGAAGTTAAAAAAGAGTCTGCTATGCTTACAGACTATATTACAATCCAGAACATTTAAATGATATGTTAATTTGCAGAGCACAAAATTGTGTTTACATTTTTCTTCCTTTGAGACCACATATTTGTGTTGAAATTGCAAATAATCTGTTTCTGGTTTAGACCCTTGAAATCAGTCACAGTGAGATCACAGTATCAGTTGCTACTCTGTGTCAGAAACATGAACAAATTCAACTTCTTGAGTGTGAAGACAAATACAGGAACTTTGATTAAGGTTTACCCAGAGGGACATGTTAAGACTATACAAAATTGGTACAAAATCACTTATACACCATATCATTTGATCCAGTTCTTTCTGAGTCCTTATGTATCAGTTTGAGTTTCTACATCTTCCAACAGAATCCTTAGTCAACTAGCCAGAGGCTGTTTTGGTTGATGGCGGAGCAGTCTCACACTCCAAAGGCTGTTTTTTGGCAAGACCTGTTTTCCTGGGCCCCTGCATTTTCCAGGCTCTGCTCGGTGGCCTCTGTGCTCACTGTGATGAAATATGACAGGAACTGTCCTGGTAGAGCTACAGAAGGAAGTAAATATCACTCCAACATAGTAGGTTTTTTCTTCCACTTTTAAACCACATCTGTGGAGTTTGAAAATATTCTCCACTTGTTTTTCTGACAAAACCAATGTAATTTAATCAGTGAAAGTCATCAACTCATTAATCAGTCCCTCTAAATCATGAATAACTCACCACACTGATTTTGGCACTAACTCCAGGGGTGCACTGTTAGAGCATTTTCCATTTTGAGAAACAGCCACTGAGACTCTGAAAAGGAAATATTTTTATCACAATAGCTGTATTTTGCTTTCATTTCTCTGATATTGTTATAATACAACTGCAAGTTAGGGGAATCTGATGATCCTTACTCACTAAAAGGAGGTTTTATTACTTCTGCTATATTACAGGGTTTATTGTCCTTAGTGTTACTAATTAGTTAACACAACTATTTTGATTTTTGTATATAAGTGCTTAGTAATTATTTTATCATGAGAAAAACGAGTGGGGTCCAAGTGCCCTATTAATTCATTTCAGCCTGAAAAATTTTCTTATAATTAGTTTGGCAAGAGGAATGAGTGAAATTAGCTACTAATGAGAAGATAAGTATAGTAATCTTTTCATGATATAAAACTGTGATTGTCAGTAGGTAGTAATAGGAACCCAGAGTATATTTCATGGGACCTTACTTCTTCCTGTGAAATCATTAACATCATCTGATATCGTAAATTAGGTTATTTCACACCTGTATTTCCATCACTGGCTGCTAACCCTCCAGCCACAGATACTGATAAGTTTTTGCTAATTAGAGAGTCATTAATGAAGTAAAGAATATGAGCAATCAATTATGGCTTGTTTTAGTAATCCAAACAAAAACTTAATTGCATAAATTTGTCATGTGCTTTCAAGTTTTGACAGTATATTTGTGAAACATGGCAAGAATGTCAACACTCTGTAAGTAGCAGGTGTGACCTAGACAAGTTTTTCTCGTGTTCAATTGCAAATTGCTTGACTTGTGATACGCAGTGATGGATTAATGGCTTATTAAAACCCACTTCTTTCTGTAAACAAGAACTTCGCATTTCCTGCCCACTTCTTTCTGTAAACAAGAACTTCACATTTCCCATTCTGGTTCATTCTAATTGCAGTATTTATATGCTGAGGTTTATGACAAATAACTTATGTCTTTTTTATTCTATGGTTTTACATCTTAAACCAATACTATGTGAACAAAGTGTTTCCTCACACCTCACTTGAAATTTGAATGTGTTTTTATATATAAAACCTGCACTGCTTGTATTTTCTTCCTCCTTTTCTGCCTGTGTCTCTGTGGTGAAATAAGGTTTCTTGCAGATTGACTCTTATTTACATTGCTTTGCATTTCCTCATGTTAAAAAATAACCATAATAATAAAAGTTACCATTGCAAGAAATGGAATTGTGATCAATTCTTTTCAGCTCTATTAGCTGTGCAGTGGTAACTGGGCTGCAAAGTACCTTCCTGTGCAAATAAGGCTCTGGTATTCCTCCTGGGTAGGTCTGCAGTGAGGTTTCTTCATGGTGCACTTCCCTTCCACCGAAGCCTCCGCGAGGCACCGACGCGTGCGACTGCTCACATTTAATGCCGAGCAGGGAAGCTTTGTCCGTGGGCAGCTCTGTGTTCAGGATGCTGTGGAGCCTCCTGAGCAGCTGTGGAGCAGCTCTGAAGATGCTGCTGTTTGCAGGGTGGCTGGAAGGGGCTGGGGCTGGGCTGCAGGGGCTGTGTGAAGGAAGAGCTGCAGTAGGGTTGGGTGGCCAGGACAGGTTGCACAGGGCAGTAGTGCTGTCTAGCTATCCATATACTTTTTGTGTGCTGTCCAGCAATGGGATTCAGCCCACTCTCCTGCCAAAGCAATAATGACAACCCCGTAGATTAAAGTCACCTTTCTGATGACTAAATGTAACGTGGGAGAAGGTCACTGTGAAGATATTGCTTGATATTAAGTTGGATGAATTTGTAATTGTACTTCTCCCATTTTATCTTGGAGGTAAAAATGAATAACTTTTGTATCAGTAGCAGTAAGTGTGACTGTGATGGGAGCACACCTGGAATGATAGGGAGAATTATGGAATCGTAGAATCAGCCGGGTTGGAAAATACCTCCAAGATCATTGAGTCCAACCCCACTGTGGTCACTAGACCATGGCACTAAGTGCCACATCCAGTCTCAGCTTGAAAACCTCCAGGGATGGTGAATCCACCACCTCCCTGGGCAGCACATTCCAATGCCTGAGCACTCTCTCTGTAAAAAATCTCTTCCTAATATCCAACCTAACCCTCCCCTGGCAGAGCTTGAGTCTGTGCCCTCTTGTCCTGCTGCTGGTTGCCTGGGAGAAGAGACCAACCCCCACCTGACTCCAACCTCCTGTCAGGGAGTTGCAGAGGGTGAGAAGGTCTCCCCTGAGCCTCCTCTTCTCCAGGCTGAACACCCCCAGCTCCCTCAGCCTCTCCTCATGGCACTTGTGCTCCAGTCCCTTCCCCAGCCTCGTTGCTCTTCTCTGGACCTGCTCCAGCACCTCAATGTCCCTCCTGAGCTGAGGGGCCCAGAACTGAGCACAGAATTCAAGGTGTGGCCTCACCAGCGCCGAGTACAGGGAAGTTCTTACCTTTTCCATTTCTCAGAAGTCTGTGGATATCTAGGTATGCAGGCTCAAATATATATCTGTATTTTTTCCTAATAAGTTCTTTCTGCCATGTGGATGCTGAAGAAGATTGCACTAAGGGTATAGCTATATAAATATAAAAAATATTTTCAGGTCATGACACGCTGGTATTTCTGCTAACATATGGAAGGGATTTATACAGCATGACAACACTGTACTGCAGTGGATTTATTAACCTTACTTTTGTTACTAACTGATTAAGACACAGGGGAGGAAGATGTTCTTATCATTGCAGAGTCATTTTTCAGAGCAGGATTTCACACTAAATAGCTCAGGTAGGAACGAGACAGCTTGTTCTGAAGCAAATGCCCAGAGCTGTCATAGGATGTCGGTGGTGTCCTTGAGCAAATGTCTTATGCATCAGTCCTTCACTTCAGAAACTCTCTTTCCAAGTAGTTTGGTATGTTTTGTGTCTGCTAGGTATCACCACTGGAACCCCTGACAGGAGCTGGTTGATTTGGGGGTTATTTGGGTCAAAGGACTAGTAGATCAGCTTTCTGTTCAAAAATATTTTGTCACTTCTATATTGTCCTGAGTTCCAAGTAACAAATTCTGAGAATTAGTATCTTCTTCAAATTTAAGATAGGGAAGATTCTAGAAAAGGGATTTTAGTATTGTAATGAAGTCATATCAATTATTTACCTGGGAAGTAGAAGGTGCTGCTGCTGATGAAGGGGTAGTAAGCCATGAATACTTAAAATTAGACACTGCTCTGTCTTTTAGCCAGAAATGCACAACAGAAGTTTTTGCAAATGTAGAAAGTCATAAAATATTTTCTTACATGAATATGCTAAGCAGGAAGCTTGAAAAATGTTCTTCCCTTAAAGCCAATTATTTCCATTGGGTGTGAAGCAACAAGCAGTTAAAGACCTAATTGCTGGGTGGTTTCCTGTTAATGCCATTATTTATTTATTTGTATTGAAGGAATATTCAGATATGATATATGATGCATTTCCTTCCGGTTTGTAATTTTTCTTCTAATATTTGGGTTTAGGCTCCAATTAACTGTGAAATCTGCCTTCAGTGAAATTACCACAAGCGTCATGTGTGCTTGTCAGCCACTGCTGAATTCTGTAGCTACTGGGCTGTCTCAGCCTGGCTCTGGGACTGAACTCCTGAATGTCTCTTGGAGGGGCTGGGATAATTTAGGTTAATATTCCTCCTCATCAAGTGGTAATTAGAGGAAAGAATGATGATTCTGTTTACGTCCCCCATTCCCCTTTACCTTTCAGAGGAGGACACAGCTGTCTGTCTTGTTGAGGTGTTTAAAGATGTTTGTTATTTTCTTGGGTTATCACATCCTGGCGTGAAAATAAGTATTGTATCATTGGTTTTATAGTCTGCTTGTTTGCTTAGTTGGGTCTAAAGGTATTATTATAGGTTGTCTTGTTTTCTTTGCCTCTTGTAGATCATATTTTTAAGTCCTAATTTGTTTGCTCCTAAACACCTACAAAATTGACAGGTACTTATCCCCAGAGAAAAGAAATGTCTCTGTGCTGTTAAGGGTCCCTTGTATTTGTCAAGCTCCACACCCCAATTACAGGGTGACATCCCTTTCTCCCAGAAAGTAAACCACTCAGATGAGGTGCTGCTCTTAAAAACCCATCCTATAAAAAATATACAGGGATAGGAAGGTCTTTCAAGGCAGCCAGCCCTAAACTTTTAAGTGCCAGCTGGTCAGTATCATAGCGTGGTGCTCTGCAGATAGAGGCAGAGTGAAGCAGTGTTTAAAGCAAGGCTGTGCAGTATATCTTTCAGTAATCCTTTGTTGAAGCTGCAGAGCTGATTGATGAATAAATACAGCAAGGTGAGTGTCAAAGACATCCTGTATGTTTAGTTTACCAAATACAAATGGAAGGTGAGATAAGGATATGCCTACACTACAAATGGGATCTGACCAGCATCACAACCTCTAAAGATTTTATGGGCCTGATTTTGAAGTAGCTGACTTCAAACAGCACCAGTTTCACCACAAACAGCTCTAGCAGCCCAATATTCTGTATAAGGCAGCCACCAGAGGATTGCATCCAGTTCTTTCAGATTCACCAGTTTGCAGCAGCTTTATGCTCCTGTGGATGAGCTGGTAGTGGTACCTGAGCATGAGTTTGAAGCTGTGGTCACATTCAGCACTGTAGCACCAGTATACCCTGTACTGCCAATGCCTGTGGCATTTCCATTACAACTTGGAAATCAGGTCTTACATTGCAAAACTGAGAAACAGAGCACGAAGTCCATTCAGCATTCTCCTTCCCAGCCACAGTTTGCTTTGACAGAGTTTTGGATTATCTGACTAGGATGAAGTTGCTTGCTCTGTCCCATAACATGCTGGGAATTTCCAGATCCCATCAGACTTTTCATATGATTGAAGCTGCTGATTTAGCAGGCAGTGTTTCAGGATTATACCTGCTGAAGGTAAGGGAATAAGGTTAATGACTGTAGAAGATGTTTTTTGCTCTTTCATGTCTGTCTCCCCTGCATATCTTCTGCATCCCCAACCTCTGCATTTAATAAAAGTTAAACTCACTTTTGTCTATGAGCCTCATCTCTCCACCTGTGGATGAGTACTGAAGCAATTTTCTTTGTTCAAGTATCACAGAAAATATTTTTTTCCTTAAATTCCTGCTTCACTTCTCTTCCTGTGGAGAGAACTATATTAGGAAAGCAACTTGGAAAAGGGTAGTGTTTCCCCCTGAAAAGCTTTTTGTGGTTAATACCTACTGAGGAGCTGAAATACTTTTAACATTTTTTTTCCAAGCAGAAACTGGATTAGAAGTAAAACATATTTCTGCCTTTTAGTTAGATGATGTATCTTAATACTGACAGTGTGTCTAGTACTTAATATCCCCTGACCATTATGTGACCCTAGACTGTTACTTCAAACTCTTTCTTTGGGGGAAAAAAATAATATTACATTATTATTCCTTTTTTAACCATGCAGAAATGGGAGATCAAAGAAAACAAAGCCTTTTTGTTCAGGGCCAAAGGAACTAGTTAATGGTAACTATATAGACCTTGAAACTTTTTGCTCTATCTGTGCTTTATATTGCTTTATATTGCATTGATGATTAATGGAAGCATTAAGTGAAGTCATAAATTTCTAGCAGTGCTTACCAAATTATGAAGTAGATATTTTATTTCTGAAGTAATAGGAGAAGAGGTTAAACTGAAACTTTAGGAAAATCAGCTGAAGTCCGTGGTCATAATTGCATGAACCAGAAGCTTCATTTGGTAATAAAAAGCAGCATGAAATGTGTTTTTCATGTTTTCAGATCTTAACCACATTTAATGCACGTAAGTGACAAGCAGGTCCCTGGTGTGTTCTGCAGGAGACCTCTGCTGTGAGGAGCCCTCAGCACATCATCCACTTTGTTTAGACTCGAGTTTACATTTCAAAGCTGTAAAATCAAAGGAAAACCTTTCTACTGAATTTAAGCAACAGAGTTGTATATTCTGATAGAGTTCTCATAAAATCCTCCGCGTGGCTTTCATGCTCTCCAAGCTTTCAGAGCTTTCCTGTGATGTTTTCCTGAGCTTAAAGGGAGATGTTGGGGAGGAATCCTCTGTTTTGTGTCCTCAACACTTGTTAATCTTGCTCTCTCCCTCTACCCTGCTCCTATGAAGGCTCCTTAGACTCATCTGCTGATTTAATGGGTGCATGGAAGGTCTTCAGGAAGCTGTAAATTTAGAAGGATATATCAGTAGAAGGTGTTGTGTTCATTTTAAAATGGCAACTTTAAATTTCTACATAGAAATGTTAATGCAGTCTGAATAAAATGGCAGAGACACATTAATGACTTAGAAGGCATCCACTTGTCTGCCAGAGAGCTTGAACATTTTCTGGTTTACTTGGATGACTTTTCTTCATTACTTCAGATATTTTAAGCTGTTTGAAGTCAGTGGAGTGAAAACACCACTGGTCTAGTTCAGTAGCAGATTATTTTGCAAAAAAACGAACAACTTTCTAAAGTTTAACCAAAGTGTTGTTGTAATTCTTTCAGACAAGTAAAAAATAAATGCATAAGTCTCTTATCATTTTAGTAGTTGAAATGCAGAAGAAATGTTCTGACTAATAAATGGAGATTTACTTGTCCAGGGAATCAAAAATTGTTGGCTTGGTATTCTGCTGGGAGCTCAAACCTAGGAGCTCGAACCTAGGCCCCCAGAATGTGTTTTCCTGAAGAACACACTATTCCCATTACCAAGGAAGGTCCCAGCTGAGCAGAGAATGAGATTTAAACGATGATTTAGTCTTTGAGGTTAGGACATACAATGAAGAGCCTTTTCTAGCTCACGTATTTCCTCTACAACTGTCTAGTTTTCATGTCTGAAAGTTTAGCAGTCAAGTTTCATCACTTATTGTGAATCTGTTAAGTTTGCCTGAAAATCAGAGCTATTTTGTATATCAAACACATTAGATACTGGAGGTGCCTACTGTGCTGTTAAACCCAGATAGTTCAATAGATATATGGCAATTTGGAACACACATAAAACTTCCTCTATTAGCTAAGCATAGAAATACTAATCAGTTTTTTAAACAGTATTATTACACTCATATACTTGTGAAGTGTAGCTCTAATTTTCTTCACATGCAGAGAGAACATTTATTAATGTCAGAGGATGTATAGTCCTAATATTTTGTTTTCATTGTTCCTTTTGTTATTTTCAACAATGAAATAAAGAACATGAATGGAAAACAATTTTATTGATTAATTCACTGTATGTAAATCATGGACTAAGTGTCCCATTCAGACAATCTCTGAATATTTTAAAGTGTTTCTGTGGTGAATAATTTATTAGTGCTCAGACTATTAGCACTGAGCTACTAATTCTAAACCGTATCATAGGGAGAAAAAAACCAGATTCATCAGTTTCTTTTCAGTTGAGTCATATAATTTCTGTTATTTTTAATTAAGGCATTAGGGAAGCAAAGTTAAGACTCTAAGGCCATTTGAAAAAAAAAATAAAGGCAGGTTTAATCTGCTGTAATTTGGTATACACATCCAAAACTGACATTTAAACACCAAGAAAACATCTGGGTATTTTCAAACCTTCTTTGAAGACAGTTTAGTTTAGTTACTTGGTTTTGAAATTGGTTAACTTTCCCTTAATTTTTTCCCTCCTAGTGCTGCAGTGTAGCACCATCTATACAGTAGCAGGGATGATAAAAGCAATGTAGCTTGGTAATCACTGCTATTCTGGCCTGAGTTTCTGCAGCAGCAGGAGAGATGATTTTACAAGTGGCTGTACAATACCAGTTATGATATAGTGGGAACTTGCAATTTCTGTCCCCTTCAAAGAGATGACATTTAATTATGGTAATAGCTTTACTGATAGCTGATACACAGTATGGTGTGCATTAAAATTATACTGTCTGTGAGAAATTACATCCAAATGTTGTTTGAAAATAAAAGGAAAGAAAATACTTCCCCCCGGGAGAAAATTATCAGCAAATTCTTTTGACTAAAGGGGTAATACAACACTTTCATTTCTTGTATCTTTCTGCAAAGGTGGGAAAAGATAATTTGACAAATGCTGTCAAATGTGGTAACCTCATGTAATTCCTTCAGTGCACATCTCAATCGCTGCTGCTCTGCCCGTGCTCGCCAGGCCGTGCGGGTGGGAGCAGAATGTGACGCCTCTGCAGCCGTTTCCCCACTGACAGATGCAGTGACCTTATCACACAGACAGCTCTATCCAGCGTGACAGCCCGGCCATCTGCCTCCTATTGATCATAATTGATTTAAAGAAAGTGATCCTCCAAAGCTTGGTGCTGCTAAACCCCACAGCTAAATAGACATTTTAGTTGGAGACTTTAACCTTTAGGGTGTTTGGGTTTTTTCCTCTTGTTTCAATCTGATTTATAAAATACAATCTGAAAATGTGATTTGTGATGGTAAAATGCTGTTGTCTTTCCAAAACACAGCCTTGAATAGCTGAGGCAACTCAAATTCCAGAAAGATAAGAACTGGAGTTCACCACGGTTGAGATAGCAAATAACTGTTCACTGGTCCTGAAGAGTGACAGGAGCTTTTCAACAGTTTTCCAAATAAAAGATAAATATTTTATCCATTTCTGCAGCTGTCACTATTTTCATGCTATATTCTATGTATGCAGATATTTCTGTCTACAGTCTTACAATTTCTTTTAATATTTCAATAGCCAGAACCAACAGGTACAAATTGGTTGTATATTCCTGGTCATTTTTCAAACCAGAAGTAGAGATACTCTTAGTTGTAATGTTCTTTACATGTACAATATATTTGACATTAAAAGTTCTTTGCAATGAGGGTGCTGAGGCACTGGCACAGGTTGTCCAGAGAAGCTGTGGATGTCCCATCCATGTATGTGCTCAAGGCCAGGTTGGATGGGACTTGGAGCAACCTAGGCTAGTGGAAGTTGTCCCTGCCCAGAGGTTAGGTTGGAACTGGATGATCTCTAAGGTCCTTCCAACCCAAACCATTCTTTGATTTTCTGATGTTTGTCTCAAACATTTCAGAGCAGAATAGCTTAATACTGCATGTCATTTGTGTAAAGTGTTTTATGTGTGGAACGGAAAGATGACAACACATAAAATCCTGCGTCATGTAAATATACGTGTGATGAATTATACATTTTAAAGGGGTCATTAGTCAACCGTGTAGAGGGAGCAGTTCAGGTTGGATGAGGAACGGATGGCTCCAGAGTGAAAGCTAACTAAAATGAAATAAGCATTGGTGGCCCCTAGATTCAGGAAGAATCCAGAGTCATAGGGTCACTGGTACAACCTGCAGTTCGTATGAGCCTTTGCAGATGAAGTGTGATTTGGAAGGGAAGGAGGTTGGGGAGTATCACAGTGATGCATCCCAGATACCTGACTTCAGGGACAGCCATTATAGACTTACTCTGAGTGCTTGGCTGTCCAGGTTGAGTGACTAGGGCATGCGTTGTGAATTTTAAGTATGAGTAATTAAGCAGGTATTAATTGTATGTTATTAGGCTGTGGATGAATCAAAATGAAGGTGACAATCACAAAACACCCTCTGTTCTGAAGGTGATGAATCTGATTGTAGCACTACTTACACACAATCCTGAAAGACTTGGGTCCTGAGCTGCAGATAAACCCTGAAGTGTTAGTAGCCACACCAAGTTCTAACTCACTAGGCTACCACCCCCTTAGAAAGATGGGGATGGTATCCTAGTGAGGAATGGGCTGAAATCTCCCTTGTGGGAGTTAAACTCCCACCCCCTAGTTATTTAACGTGTTTCCATCTCTAGTGCTTAATTTTTCAGTCTCATCCAAAAAATGACAACTCTGTCCTTTTATTGCTGCTTCTTGTGTTCCTTGGGAAAGAGAGTGACCTGGGAGATCTCTGCAAACATTGTTTATCCTAACCAGTATGAAAAGGGAGTGGATAGTCCTAGAGGACATCAATTTGATGCTGTCTCAAGGTTTCTCAGGAGTGTAGGCAAAATATGCTTGTGCAAAAACAAAAGCTCCCTGCAAGAGTAAGGTGGGTGGCAGGAGGAAGGTGATTTCAGTGGGGTTTTTGAGTAGGTCTGAGGAGTCAGGTGGGATCTTAAGATGCTGTCAAAAGAAGGAAGAAACATGGGAAATGAAGAGTCAGGTTATGAAGAGAGTGGGAACAGAATATTGTGCTACAGATGTCTATTGGCATTCAGGAAAGTTTGTATTGCTGAACAGGTGATTGCTGCCTCACACATGCAAGTGCTCAAGGTATCACAGACTGAAAATAGTTTGCTTTCCCCCAGGCAGTCAGTTGCCAAATACCAGTTATCAGTCCTGCTTAGGCCAGAAGTCATCCCGAATCATAATCCTGTTGTGCTACATTAAAGTTCTGTGAAAAAAAAAGCACAAAGGTCGTGATGGTATCAATGTATTTCCACAAGAAAATGTGTAGATATCTAAAATTTTTGAAAGGAAAAGTCTGAAATTATATATTGTAATGTCAGTAGGGATGGAACCAAATGCGATAGTATGGGAACAAATGCAGAATCAGACTTGTAAGTAAAATACAAAAGTAACTGCAAACCAAAATGAACTACTGTTAGTTTCTGAAATGACTTGGGTGGCTAGAAGAAGATTTATGTAGTGTCAGTAGAAACGTTTTAAGAAGAAAAGAGATTATTTCTAGTTTGCAAGGCACAGAATTAATGATACAGAAGCAGACCAGGTATCAGCCTCCTCTGAAAATCTTCTAATTGTTTAGTTGTTTGGTTTTTTTCTTTTCAAAATGAAGAAACAAGACCTGAGGAAAACAGTTCTGGGTAAATAGAAATGAGGGTACATTAAGATGTCCACTTTGAGGAGAAGGTTACACATACCTCTTTGTGCAAATTACTGACATTACTCATTTGTCTAAATAGCCTTAATGAGCACGTAGGAAGGCACTTGGATTGTCCTCAGTGGCTGGTAATTGCCTGTGCTCAAGGTTCTCTAGTTCTGTGAAGCCTGGAACTAATACCCCCACGCTGCGACACTTTGTTTTGATTGTGCTGTATCACCAGATTAATCATTAAATTGGCCATTGAAAAAAAAAAAAAAGCAGAGAAAAATAGGTTTTTAAATTCCTCTGCAGAGAATTAGTCTTAGTCACAGTGATTGGGTAATTTAAACTGATAGGAAATTCACTTAGATTTTATTAAAATAAAAATATTTCAATTTACCTAAGAGGATGAGGGTGGAGATTTCCCCAGGTTGGTTTAAAATGTTTGTGTCATGTAGGTTTTTACTGTACAATTGATACAGATGGAAGAGTGCAAGGAAAGACACATCTTGCTGAAATAGGCCAAACAGCCACCAAAAGGAAAGGTAGAAGTTTTGCTCTTCTTTGAAGCAAGACAAGTGCAAGTAAAAAGGCATGAAAGTATCTTGAAGATCTTGGAGAATCAAAGTGTGGAAAATAGAGCTCTCAGAAGATGGTATTTTTCAATTACTGTTGATCCAACTTATGTTTACCTTGTAAATCAAATGTTATCGGATTGATTGGCATTACTACCTGGAGAAGTTTGTAGTCGGTTTTTAAAGTATCATCAAATTTTGATCAATATAATCATATTGATCAAAACAAGCTTTATTTGAAAATTAACATTGCAGTTTGCTCTTGCTGAGCTGTAATGACCTCAGAGAAACTACAGTAATTTGTATCACTGAATCACCTTGATTCCCAGCAATAACCCAAAATCCCACAGCACTTTGTGGGAATCTCCAAAATAGACATTTCCAGAGCAATTCTGTTTAATTGCCAGACTGGCTAAATTCCAAACAAACTGATTCCGTCGATGTGTTGCAGGCTTGATGCTAAAGGTGGTTCTTGTCACCCTGCTGATATGATTATTTGTGGAATGTTATTGTGCTTGTTTTGAAGTTGAAAACCAACAGTGATTCGAGTCTATTCCTCTCAGCCTTCTCACTCTTTCACTTGGGTTCCCAGGATTTTGCATTTTGTAGCCAACTTTTTCTCCCAGATACAGTATTACTACTTATCTTAAAAATTCTTGGCCTTTACTTCTCAGACTGAATACATCGTGAAGTACTTTAAAACTTCTAAGACTGAAAATTATTAGCTAAAAGCTAATATTTTTGCAATCATCCTTTAAAAATGGCTTTCAGTGCCTTCAGATGCTGTTCTAAATGCTGTGCATTTGGTACTTGGAAAGGCACTTAGTGGGGTTTGCAGTTTATTTTTAGAGATAAGTAAATGTTGATAACATTTTCTGAAGATTGCATGGACTCACTAAATCTGCATGTGCTTTGGTAATGGTAGGCAAGTGTTTTCAGAAACCTGGGGCATGGCTGACTTCCTTCAAAAACATTGAGATCACCACGTATTGTGATCTGAAATAAGTTTAAAATAAGTGTTTTAAAGATCTCAATATAGGTTGTTTGGGGCTGTTGTTGTCAGGGCGTTTTTTCACTTTTTTCAGTTGCTCATTGTTTCGTCAGTTGAGTTTTAAGACCTTTTTTAGTAATGAGTAATAGGAAGTCTCAAAACTATTTAGCTGTTGACACTGTGTATGAAGACTCTCAGGTTTGTTGGACAATATTGCTGACCAGGTAGTTAAAGTTTTAGGCATTGATTTGTTTTGTTTATTTTGTTCTTTTAAATATAGACTTCTGTGCACGAAGTGGAGTGCATAGAGTGTTTAAACTCCCCCACACAGAGCCTGTGCTTGTTTCCCTATAACTCCAGTGCTGTCAGCCGTGTTTAGTGTGTTGTTTTGGCTATTGATGGCATTGGTTCACCTTCTGTGTTGGATTTCTGGTAATTAAAATTACAGAGCATTGTTGGGAAGCTTAGTGCAATCATGTCCTCACTTGCAAATGATGAATGCATATAGACTGAAAATATTTAAATGCTACGTAATTGCAGGGTTCTTGACTCGACTCTTCACTTGGCTCTAGGGAGAGGGAATGAAAAAGGAGAAATGTTCATTAGGGCTTAGGGATTCAGCCTGGTGTATTAGAAGGAATTGGATTATTCGGTTTACAGTGTTCTTAACAGATTCAATTTCAGGCAGAGATAATTGAAGTGTCGTCAGAGCTGTGTGCATCACTAAACCATCCAGGAGGACGAACTCCCCTGGGCTCCCTAAAACAATACCCAACAATTGGAGTAGCTTTGCGCAGATTTAACGGCCCTCGCGCCGAGCCTGCTCGGAAAGTGCAGCACAGCAAACTTCCAGAGATGCCTTCCTGTGCAGTTCCCAGAGAATGAATGCTGGGATTGTTCCCTTTCATTGTTAAAGGAAGCTGTTTAGCAAATTACTATTACTACATCTAATACCCAAACTTGCAACTTGGTAGCAAAAATTCATCTGGGTTTCTGCTTTCCTGGTTTCTTCCTTGACATTCCCTATATAGGAGGGAATATATAGAGACAGATATGGATTTTAAAGCTATTTTTTAACACAGTGAATGACACCAGTGGTAAAAATGTAGTTTAGTTGCCATTTATTGCTGGATCAGAATATATGGTTATGGAGACAGATCTGTTACCAGAGCCATTTGGTCCCCCACGTTTGCACAGGGGATTGTCTCCTATTTCAGCTGCCTTACTACCCCGAGCTGAACAGCAAATACCTCACTGCACTGCTGTGTGTACTTTGGGAGATGTTTTGTCACCCAGCCAGGTTCTAATGCAGTGTCAGAGCTGATAAACTCCTGCCCTGATGTAATACAAAATGGACTTAATCATATTTACTTACGTTTATATTCTGGAGAACATTTGAAGATGACTCTCGGCACTAACTTGTAGCAAAAAAACTCCCAACAACAGGAATGGAAATTCCATGAGATCAAGGTGGAGTCAAGGCACAGCCAAGAGTAGACACTTCATGACCATTTATAAGGGTTTTACTGATGTCAAGATCCTGTTAATCAAGGCCTGGCTGATGTGAGTGCAGAAAAAAATCACTTGTTCATGACCTGTTCATGCAGAAATCACAAGGATTCTGGGAGAGATGCAGCAGAAGCAGGTGTGATGTAAGATAAGCAGAACTGAAATGTTTAAATAAGCTTTGGAAAAGTCATCTGCTCATTTGGATGTTTGCTTGACCCATGGAGTTTCTTTCTAGCTAGTTGTCTGTATGTATTGTAAGTGCTGGAGTTAATTGTGGATCTTCCCACTATTTCATTGGGGTTTACTGGATTTCACATTCTGTTGGGTTTAAAACATATATAATACAAGGAGTTCTTGTGAAAGTAATTATTTTTCTAGCCCTTGGAATTTGCTTCAGAACATAAATACTTCTTGTGATTTTTAAGCTATTTTTTACTCTTTTTTTTTTTTTTTAAAAACCTACAGTTTCCCAGTGTATTTCTGTATAATGGACATCACCAGGGATTTAGTAAACCATTGATTTTTATTGTTCTTTAGCTCTGAATGTGAGGTCATTAATTTCTATAGAAACTAGAAAAATATTTTAAATTTTATAGTGATGCCTACTAAGTTTTTGAACAAAATTTTATCTTCCATAGAATTGAAGTACTTAATGTATTTTATGCATAAAAAGATATAAAGAAAAGCTTTTTGATATCAATACAGAAAATCATCCACTAGGGCCACTTCATAACCATTTGAAAGAAGATTTTCATAATGAAACAGATTGTTGCTTTTAGAAGGCTCCTTAAACACTGTTCATCCAGACAGAGAGAGGCAGGAGGAGTATTGAACACAGCACTGTGTGATATCACAGTGTGTATTACATCTCTAAGTAGAAAAACCTGAAGTGTTGGTTTATGTTATTTAACCTTTATCATCTTTTTTTTTCCAATTATTGCAGTAGGCAAGGTTATTATTGCAGAAGCTAAACTGATTGAAATGATCATAGTTAATTCTGTCTGAGCTTGACAAGGTAACAGCAATAAGCAACGGATGCACGAGATAAAACTTGGTGCTTTGTGCTGTTTTCAATTCACTGATTTCAAAGCACTTTACTGGGATTAATATTCTAAGCCTCCACACAATTCCCAAGAGGAAGTTAAGCATTATTCACATTTTAGAGACGGGTAAATGAAACCTAGAGAGGTTATAACCTGTACAAAGTCACACAGAGGCACTAGGGCCTCTGGAGAACAAGGGAACAGACACAGAAATTTTTGCATCTTGTTACCTGCTGTTACCCCTTGAGTAAAAGATCACTTGGAAGATACAAAAACCCCTCTGAGACTCAATAGTGTATGTCACTTTTAACCCATTTAATGGATTTGTAAGTAAGAGGCAGCAGTTATTTCATGCAGGTCTTTAATTCCTAGTGAGCTATGTCATATTGAATCATATCTCCAAAGGTAAGGCTGCAAATACCGGAGTGTCCTGGTTCATTGGCGCTTGGGTGAAATGTCATTCCTTCTGGTGCTTTGCTCTGGAAGAGGCAGTGAGCTGGGAGATGAAAAAACCTCTTGCTGAGTCTTCTTATTGCACATAGTGTTTCTCCTCATTTTAGTTCACTGTGGGGACAAAGAGACTAAACCAATGAAGACTCTGAGGTGATTTCTGTTTGTCTATTGCGAGATGCAAAACAAGTAATATCATCTGTACCCCCAGGGGCGAAATGCAGTGCCTGGTATGAGCAAACTGGGGAGGTTGGCAGGAAGGGTTTGATTGACTGTAGTGTGTTATATATATATATATATACACACACACATTGACATAAAGTACCTGTTTCCCTGGTTGTATTAGTTGGCTGTGCTGACTGTGCAGTTTTCTGGCTGTAATGCAACAAATCCATGTGTTTAGATTTGCCTTCCCCACATGCACTTTGAGACTGTGCTCTGATACCATACTGTGGTTTTCATACTCTCTTAACTTTCTTCTTTGGAGTAGGTGTTTGAAAAATTAAAATTCAGTTATGCATGAAAATGCATAATATTATTAATGAACATACTTTTGTTGTAATTAGTGAGGCTCTTCAGACATATTGATTCATCTGCTGAGGAGATCAAATTAGTGCAGCATTATAGTTTTTCCTAGTCTGTAGCAAAACCAAATAAATGGGATAGAAACTTGAGCTATTTTAGACAAGGCAGGATCATGCTTGGAGAAATGAACAAAACAGAGATGACCTTTGAAAGTTCTGATATGGAGAAATTAATGTTTTCTTAATATATCTTCATTTGTAGTTCTTGTTGCAGGGTCATTGTTCATCAGAAGGGATTCGATGCTGTGTGGTGTTGCTTTCTAAGCTAAATATACAGAAGTAGCTGAAATTAAATAATAATCATCGTAATAATACTTTGCTCTAGGGAAGTGAACCTTTTGCAAGTGGCATAATGCCTCCTTGCTTAGCATCGTGTTTCAGGATGGATAGGGAGCTATTTCTGTAGTTGGCAAGAACATAACTACCTGCATTGGATCACTTTCCTTGAATGTCCATAGGGATTCTTTTTGTACAATACCTTTTTGTTGATAATTCTGTCTTTTGTTACAATGGAGTGATCACTGAAGATTCAGCTTAGCTAAATACTTAACACTTGCTGGAGATAAAACCTGTGAGCTGTCCAACTGACTGGCAAAGAATTACATCACTGAAGATTCAGCTTAGCTAAATAATTAATACTTGCTGGAGATAAAATCTGTGAGCTGTCCAACTAACTGGCAAAGAATTATTCACTGTACTTTGCAAACTCTTGCCGAATTGACAAAAAAACGGAAGGTATGATACTGGGAGAGGAATCAGCTCTTGCTCTTACAGAGCTTCAAGGAGCACAACTGATGGTTGTGTAATTACTGTGCCACCTTGAACAGGAACACCTTGAAGGCAAAGTGTTTTGCTGATGTCAGAGTACATGAGCACAGTGACTGTCAGGCAGAGGCAGGGACGTGGTAGGTGACCCTTGGGAGATGATGGTCCTATTGCCATGGACAAAATTACAAATTTTTCAGATGGTAGAACATTCTCTTGCTCAATGTCATTCATATAAAAGACCTTCTAATGAGAAGAAAGCATGTTAAGTGAAGTATGCAAAGTCTTGAGCAGTGATTACTGCCTGGCAGTTTTTTGGCTGCTGCTATCCAGGTTTACAAAACCTTGGATTTGATCAATGGCCACTGACAGGCTCTAAACTCTAATGTGTCAGGAGTAGCAAATAACATCAGAGGACACTAACGACACCAACAGTGCATGGTTGTGTTTCCTGCTTTAGGAGATAACTGAACTGCCATTCAGGTGTGTGTGGTCCCACAGCTCCAGTGCTGTGTCCCAGCTCAGCTGGAGCTTCTCCTAAGTACTTCTGCAGGGAGGAATCAAGGCAGCAGCTTACATTCAGCTGCTGTGTTATGATGTGCCTCTTACTTTGTGTGCTAACTGCTGAAATCACATACCTGGCATGTGGCAACATACTGAGGACACTGGGCAGTGAACCAGGGGGTGAAATTTTCAGCTGTCATGTAAAAATTCCTTGTGACTGGTTGTGGTGTTTGTCCTGAGCCCATATGTTATTGTGTGCTCACATCCATTAAGAGTATAGCATTTGCACAGTTTTTGGTTGCATATTTTCATAACGACATACAAGCTGCTGTCTACCCAGATAATTCTTGCTTTTCCACTGGTGATTGCTGATTATTTTTAGAGGTGGGATTAAGAATATTAGTCTTCATTCACAATGTCTGTGATTCATGTTAAATGTGGCATTAGTGCTTCAACTGTTCTTTTTCTGGTACTAAATACGTCTGGTCACTGCTAACTTGGGGATTGCAGTCAGCCTGATTTTTAGGTCATCTGAATTGAAAGAAAAATGTTGTATGTCACAAAATATGAAACTTTTCAATAGGTTGACCAGTCCAGCAGCAGGCACAGAAAAAATGTTGTATGTCACAAAATATGAATCTTTTCAATAGGCTGACCAGTCCAGCAGCAGGCACAGGGGGTGAGGGATATCCATGTGTTCCAAGTGAGCAGCAGAGCTTCAGAGCCTGTAATACCCCGTTTAAAATATGAGCTCTGATAGAAGAGGATTTGTTTCAATCATGATGTAGTAAATTTATCCTTGGGGATATCAGCAAGGAGGGGTTCCATCAACAAGTGTCTGCCTTTCTGTCAAGATCTGATTAGTTGTGAAATTACAAGTAACATTTTAGACATGGTTACAGTAAAGGTTACAGGCACTCTTGGATCTGAAATTTCATTTTAGAGCAAAAGGTCCCCAAGGGCTGGTTTAATTTATTTAATTACATTTTGTACAAGACTTGGGTAATAGTTTTAGATCAAAGTATAAGAACCAACTTCCAGGCGAATTTGTAATATAATTCAAAGTGGTAAATTGCTAAACACTTCAACAGTTGTGTGTTATAGGACAGGATGATCCAAGGATGTGGATTGCAATTATATAGTGCAACTGTAAGTCTTATATTAAAATCATAAATAATAAAGTAGGAAAAGTAACTTGCTTAATTGTAATGGCAGCAAATCTTTCCTGCAAAGATTGTGCTGCAAAACTCAACGAAATGGCCTAGGAAGCCCCCAGGCCTTTTTACACATTTCTTACCCCTCTTGGTAGTTTGGACAGGAAAGATGGGCTTTAAATCTAGTATTTTCATAAGATAATTCTATTTCAGAGGGTTCTCTCCTTGTAGTGCAGAGAGAATTACTGCATCAGTTCTGGTGTGTCATGGTGATGGGTGAAACTTTCTTATTCTTTGCAATTCCCTTCATTGTATACCTTGAGTGATTCTTCATTTCACTCTTCCCACGTTCAGTTGAAACTTCTGTAGCCATTTTTCTCAACACAATGCTTTGGATGGCTTTTTTCCAGCTCTTCTACTCCCACATGCCCAGTTGAGCATCCACAAGCTGTTTCCCTGTTGGGTCTGTGATTAGCAACATGGTGAAAATGCCTCAAAACTGAGCGTCACCAAACATAGCATTAATTACTCATCGCTCTGAAGTTACAGAGTGCACACAACAAGAACCAGAAAGCAGCAAAAAAATGAACAGGTCCATATCCCTCTCATGCCATAAGCTTTCTTTGCCGGCTCTTGATTTACCCTTAAGCAAAGTATTTTCAACTCTCTTGCTAGATGTAGGAAGCCACTTGGTTTGGACCTGCCATTCCCTGTGTGTTTCCTTTCCCATCAGTCACCTTTGACTGTCACTCACAGCCTCCTGTCTGATTGCTGACACGGTTTCAAGGCCAAGGCTCCACTAATGCTGGTCCTTGCTAGAGCCTGACAAAGGAGCTGTGTGATGAGGGTGGGGGCAATAAATCTGAGGTGTTGCATCTGCTGTTTGTGAGGCTGACTTTGATCTGACATACTGTTTTACAGTTCTTACATTAAATCTTTTGATCCACAAATATATGCTACATCCATCAGAAGTTTTTCCAATGCATCATGCATGGCCTTAGAGCGTTTTTTTTTATCATTTTTTTAACAAATCGACCGGAGTTTCATTGAAGCTTTTCCTTTAAATAAAGAGCTTGGACGCTTCGCCGTCAGTGTTCCTAAGATCAATATCCCTCTGAAATATAGTGCATTTTCCTCTGTTTCATATTTAAAGGACAATTCTGTTTGTTTCTGTATTGATGTGCTACTTTTTCATGGTTTCCATCTTGCATATTTAATCTGTTTGGCAATAGAGCAGTGCTGGGTTTGGTCAGCTAAGGTACAAGAGATGACTCATCTAAGAGCTGTCATCCCAATGCTAATCATTCCCCATAAATAAACTATAAGTACATTGCATTTTAATAGCCAGATTCTTGTTCTTGGAAGCAAAAAGAGCAGCAAAAATTACATCAGATACCAATTGCTTTTTCTAGAATAAACATCAATTTCATGAAGAAGGTTAAAAACGTTACAAATGAAGGAGCTGAAGACTGAGGAATAATGCCAAACTTCATGTTCTCCATGGTAACTGTCTTTGTAACACTGACATTTTTAATATGGATATATTAATTATTACAAAAGAAATAATAGTAGCTGTAAAACTACAGTAGAACTTCTTTATGCTACAACTCAGACATGTCTTACCTGCTGAAGGACAGAGGGAAAATCTGAAGTGCTGCTTAGTATCTCCTCCCAGTCTTCAAATTATCTTTTAGTTCTTGTGGTCATTTAGCACTGAAACTATTCATGACTAACACAGAAAGTTCTTTGGATGATTCTCTTTGTTCACTGGATCAAACAGTGTTCATTGTGCTCCTTGCACAAGCCAAGTCAAGTTGCCTTTTGTTTAAACTTTGTGGTATTGTGGCAGATGGTAAAATCTGCTGCAGTTTCCAGGTTTATAAACGTCTTGAAACAGCAAATTAAATCTGGAATGGGAGAGTCCTCTTGCTATACTTGTCACAGCTACAAGAACTGAAATCTGCAGGTGGCTCACCAATTTTCAAATATCTATATTGAAATAATCCTCTTAAAATACTTGATTCATCTTACAATGTGCTGCTTAACATCAAACATTCAGTCAATGGTCATGATAATTATTTGAGCTAAACTCCCTTTTCCTTGTAACAGAAGCATTAGCTGGTGGTGAAATGGTCTGTTCTGTAATGCATATATAATATCCAAATGAATATGAAAAACTATATGTAGGGTATTTTTTTGTGTTTTGTTTTATTGTTGTTGGGGGGTTTTTTTTGTCCTTATGAAGTTTTTCTTGAAACTTTTTGGGGGCATGAAGAGGAGGAGGTGCCTTCACTGTGTTTTTTTACATTTACCACACTAGGCTTTGAGCTATTTTTTCTATCATTTGAACTTTGATGTTTTGAAGGACCTTTTCTTCCAAGCCTCCTCTATCCTGCTGTTTAACCTTTCTGGCCCTTTTAATATGCTTCCTTACTCCAGGCAGTTTTCCCTTCTGAAACAAAATAGTTCTCTACTAGATTTTCTCATTATTATGGTACCAGTTAAGCTCCTGAAATCTTGTGTTAAAGTTTTTATGGAAGCAACAAAACCCAAGCTGTGAAAAGAATCCCATGCTACTATATTAAACCATTAAAATTTAGGAAATTCCTTGACATGAATTTAAAAGTTTGATTGAAAACACCACTGAGAAAGTCTGAAGCTTGGAAGTAGCTCATTAGCTCAGCATCACTTGTGGAGTATTATAGAGTGCTTAAATGTTACTAGCAGAAAGTTGATTATTTTCAGGATAAAAGTTTTCATAGGAGCTAATTGGACAGAGCTGTTAAAGGTGATAGCTTAGTTAAAATAGTTAAATAATTGGATTGGTTTAAGTGTAACCCACAGACAGGCAAATGACTCAATTATCATTCATCTAAGGTTGATTTGATGAGGAATGAAGGTTTATGGATGTGGAGGGGACCTGGTGTTCTGTGTGGGGCTGGACTAATGCTGCTTAGGGAGTCATGAGTGAGGGGAAGAGTTTGTGGTTATTGGAATTTGAAAATGGGGATTTTGGAGGCACAGACACCTCCAAAGACAAGTAGAGTTTATGAATCCCCAGGCTGGCAGAACACTGCTTGGCTTTACACTACTTTTCCATGTTGTACTTGAGGTAAAGGAAGATGTGTTTGTCACTGTGTTGTTTTGCTCCCTTTAATTTATATCAGGATTTTTTCCTTGCTCTAATGAATGAACTCCAGCTGTTGGATTCCATATGGGAAATGAAGCCAGCATAGCTCTTCCTGACAACTTGTGCCTGTGCTGTGAAAGCTGAGAATGAATCAGCATGAGAGATCTGGGAATGATAGTCTAACATAAAACAGATGACTGTCATCTATTATTTGGGTGGCAAGGAGAGATAAGAGGGAGGAAAGTTTGCTTTTCAAGCAGGGTTAAAGAAATGAATTTTATATCAGTGCAGTTTGTGGCTCTAATTTGGAAACAATTTGCAGTCACCTGGGAAATTCTGTCTTCATGAGTGGTTTTGAAGGTGTGTGCTAGGGAGAAAGGAATGGTCATAGTAGCTTCCAGTGGCTATGGAACCTGTGGGGAAAGAGGAAAATAAATTAAAACAGAGAGGGAGAAACCAATCCAAACCCACCTGTCTGCCTTTGGTTGCTGCTGTAATTAAAGCAGTTAATGGATGTCTGTGTATATCATCTGCAGTCTGTGCAGTTTGAAGATAATAGGTAGCAAATAAGAAATAACTTAGTTTTGTAAATCTGTGTTTTCTATTTCATGCATGCTTCTTTTTCTTAGATTTTAAAGACAGTAGTTTTCACCTTTTTTTTTTTTTTAACCAGAGACACCATGAACAGAATGGAGTTGAATTATTAGATCCTATTTGGATTTTGGAATTTCCATGCAAAGTTCTGGGTCTTAGGTTAAAACAAAGGGAATTTGTGTTTGCATTTTGTGGTTTTTAGGAGAATTAAAGACAGAGAATCAAAATTCTTACAAATGTTTACCATGACACTCCTTGCAATTGCAGAGTATTTCAGTATTAGCCAATGTTCCTTTAAGAATTTGAGTTTCGTTTCTTGATCTTTTTTCATCTCAGACACCAGTGCCTCCTTCAGGACACAGTCTGCTCCAGACTGTTCTCCTTCCCTGTTTTCCATCTCTCCACTGAGCTTGAGCTAACCTGGTTTCACCCAGCCAATTCCACAGTGTCCCCCTTGCCATGTCTTTTTTGTGTTAAACCTACACAGTGGCTCTGCTGAGCTTTATTTCATTGCAGTTTAACCTGGTGGAGCTGTTTTTCCTACAGCTTTCCCACGTGTTCTCCAAAGCATGGGAATCTTTCAGGCATATTCTGGTTTTTTTCAAGAAGTGACCATCCTACATCTTGTAGACCTGTTGGTCCATGCTGATTTCTTTCTCTATGAATGCATTGGTTATTTCAACCCTCAGTAACTGATGAATCCTTAATGTGTCCATTGAGATAAATAGAGGGGTATTATTATGTATCCTCTGATCATTGTATCAATAGGGAGAAGGATGAGCTGATAAACTCTTACTACATTTTCCCTTAAATAGCTTGTTTAGACCAACATGAAAGAAATGAGAGAAAAAAAGGGCTATTTTCAGAGTTTGGTAAGGAACAGAGGGCAAGTGCTAAGGAGAATGAAAGCATTAAATGTGTACCTTGCTAGAGAAACCTGTGTCATTATGATGGTGGAGCTACTCCAATTTATTTTGCCTATGCATGTTTACATTTTATAGGGCATATCTGGCTGCAGAGAACTTCTTAATTGCTTGAATTTGGAGCTGAAATATTTTATGCTGATCTATGCTGGAGGGTGCATTTTTTTTGAAGGAAAATGAATCATTCAAGTCTTCTTGCATAGAGCAATATATGGCAGAACCACTATTTCCATTAAAAATGAAACCCTGCATTGATTTAGATGAGAAATCACAGTTTAAAATTATATGTGAGCAAAGATTTATTTTGAACTCATGAAGCTTATTTTCATTAATGATCCATCTCTGTTTATTAGAAGTGTGTGATATAAATACTTTATAATCTTATCCCTGATGACACCTTCAGAATAAAAGAAGAGATTGCTCTTTTTATTTCCAGAGTTGCTGTGGGTATTTTTGTTCAGGTGTGTCTGTCTGGTACCTTTGTGTCTGAGTTCACTTTCAGAGGTGTCAGTGAGTGCTGAAATGCCAAGTGGACACCTGTGCCCAGGTGGCCAAGGCTCAGTAGATGCAGCAGACACAGTTGTGTGATCCATCCCGTCGCTGCGTTGGTGCTAGTTGGTGTCTGAGGCACAGTGGCATCACAAGAAGCATGTTTGAGGTGAATAGATCAGAAGGGAAATGTGGAAGCACTGATGCAGTATTCGTTCACTGAACAATGAGGAGCAAATGTACTTTTGAGTGGTTTCTTGATTCAGGTTTTCAAATTCTATCAGCACAAGGACTTGGCAACCAGATTCACAATCAGACCATCGTGAAATGAGTTGCATTCCCCTGAGGGATGGAGAGGAGGAGAAATGTGATCCTTTGAGGTTTGTATCCTACAGGATACACACGAAGATGTAAGCATAACTTGTCATGTTTTCAAAAGTCATTTGTCAATAGGCTGATGCCACAAACTGAGCCCTCCAAGTGTGTTTTATAAAAGAAAGGAGCTAGTGTGTGGCCTCCTGCAATAGCTGCTGAGAAAACAATTGATCTGGAATCTACTCATGTGAAATGTAATCATAAATTAAAAGAAATTGCTGGTGAGTCTCTCCTGTTTTGAGGTTAAAGATCAGTTCTGCCAATATATCGACCCCCTGAGACCGAGAACTACACTGTGATTTCAAAACTACTTTTCTCTCCCTCTCTGCTTGTTGGGTACATTTTATACTTGTTTTCTGTAAGAGGCTGAGGAACAACATATGGGTTTGAGTTTTCAGCAAATGTTATAATTCCAGACAATATGCAAATAGTTTGACTTCTTTGACTTCCAGAATTTTGTCATTTGTGCTTCGGTAGTGTTTTATTGTTCCACTTCTCTTCTCTAGCAAAGTATTTCTCTGAAATATATGGTTGATAAAATCAGAAGATCAGTTTCACTTTTAAATCTCTTGAGATAATTTAGAGCTCTCAAATTCACTTGTGCAATTAAAAATAAATTTTCACCTCAGAAATTTGCAGATTCCTTCCATTTTGGCTTCCAAATAGTATATAGCTGCCAGAATAGAATTAATTAATGCTTCCTTTGAACCTCAGTGTGCACTCGACACACTCATTAAGAGGAAGAGACTGGAAGTTGTGCGATAGCTGCCATAGATTTTGTAGTTTCTTTATCTCATGTATTGACATCCAATTTTAAGGCTCAGTAAAACTTCTGTTACTGATGCAGATTCTCTTGTGACACATGAACAGCTGTTACCAGGCAGCAATTTGCAGTAAACAGTTGTAGTAAACCAAGGAATTCACCAAGATCTTTAAAAAGTCAGTATGGAAATTGGTTTCCATAAAGGAAACCTCAGGTCAGAACAGCACAGTAGTTTGAGTTTTGTGAACTTGATAGAAATACATTTTCACTGAATGGTGTTTATTGCTGCTTGCTAAGGTTATGTCAACACAGCAAATCAAATCCTTCACTCTTTTGCCTTGTTTTATAGAAAACCAGCATTTTCCCCAGGAATGACTCTTTCAAGACTTTCAACTAGCAATGAAAAATAGGATTAATTACCTTGGAACACTGGCATGAACCATTAGTCATGCAGTGTGAGGAGTTTGTTTCTGTATGGGTTACTCCTGACTGGGACTCAGATTCTTTTCCTCTGTGTAATTTGTATGTGTTTGGATTTTCTGTTTTTTATAACAACTGGACATTCTGACAAGAATACAGGGAAGATGGAATTTCTTATTTTTTCAGAAGAATTCCAGGATGCTCAGTGGAAACCACATGCTGCTCAAATCAAACAAACAGGGGGTTTTGTACATTCAAGAAATACTGTGTGCATAAGATAGATTATAATAAATGTCTTGTTTATCTTAGTTGTTTTTCCTCTGCCAACTAAGCAGGCAGAACTGCAAGGTAGAGGTCCCTCATCCATAGATTTAATCTTTCTTTAGTTCAAAGCTTTGTAAGTAAAAGTAACCATCTGTACAGGACAGCTGTTGAGATCCCTCTCTTGCAAGAGCTGTATTGGTGCCAAAGTGAAGCTTCTTGCCCTAATATCATTGTGCCCTCATTAAAAATAAGCAGCCCAAACCCATTCTATATTATCCTTGAAATCCATTAAATGCTACAGTAATTCCTGTTACAATGGTCTTCATTAGAGGCTCTTAATGGAGAACCTCAATGCACATACTCCAGTCAGTGTGTGTTTAATAAGGAGTTGAGCTTGGGCTTGGCGTTCAAATAATGTTACAAATGTTGGTTTTATCAGGTCAACTAACCATTCATTCATTCCATCTGTGGGAAAAGCATTGACACAATTCAAGCAGTTGTTTGGGGTTTTTTTTGGCCTCTATGATATATTTGTCTTCTTTGCAAAGTTCAGTCAGGAAAAGAAGAAATCTAAGAAATGAAAACAGAAAAAAATACCAGCATAAGGACATGTGTTTTCAGGAAAGAAGAGGCTTTCACCAGGTGAAAAAAACCTTACCCAGGTATTATCAAAGAGAATAAAAATAGAAGATGAACAATGTATGAAAGCAAAGAATTGTTTTTAATATACTTGCCTGGTATTCATTTCAAAGGCACAGGAATAAGGTTCAGATACATTTAGGAATTGATAATGGAAATTCAGTTGCTTAATGATGCAGATGATTTTCAAGTACCAAAGGGAGAAAAGAAGCTAAGGCTATACATTTGATTTTTTCTTTCACAATGCTTCTCTTATGCCCTTTTCTGTAGTATTCTTGCCTTCTCAGTATCTGTCTTTGAAATCAATTTCAGATGTCAGGAAAAAAGTTAAAGATGTTGGCAGTGGTTGTCAGGGATCAGACTAGGATGTCTCATTAAACCGAGCAAAGAGAGAGTGCGAATCACCTTTAATTTTCAGATTGGTTGGTCTTTAATGTTAGACTGAATGTGATTGATGCCTTGCAGAGTAATATGTGATAATATTTACTGAAACTTCTCTTAAATATTTGAGGATATATTTCTGTGTCTGACTGGTAGGAATGATTTTGGTTTCCTGTGTTCTTCTTCCCTGGCTGATGGGCTCTAAAGTGAACTTTCAGAACAAATGTAGAACAAGTCAGGCATACCCCTGTTGTGTTGATAATATCAACTTGACAAATGTATTCTGAATTTTGCCTGCAGCCATTAAAATGGAAAGCGAAGTCGGAAGTGTTTTATGGGAGGGTTTTTTTATTGCTTGTACCAGCAAGTATTGTACTGATTTTGTCAAAGGAAAACATAATTTTTATAAAGCACTTGCCCTATTGACTCCCAACTAGAACAATATATTTTAATCCATCATCGTGTTATTTTTACTGCTTCATTGTTTTATTTGCCATTATTGTACTTTTTCTGTTTACTTCTAAGCTGGTATAAACTAAAGGCCAAAAGTCTAAACTAAATAAATACTGTCTTAATGCTAATTTAGGCTGACTGTTTATTAATAGAACTTGTCTTCTATTTATAGTGAGGAGAAATAACAGAGGCTGTTCTTGAACTTTGCACACACAATTGTAATGGTTTGGTTGTATACACAGAGGAGAAGGTCAACTCTGGTCATACCTTTTTGTCATGTATACCGTTTTAATATTGGAGCAAGTCCAGAGGAGGCCACGAAGTTGCTAAGAGGACTGGAGCATCTCCCCTATGAGGACAGGCTGAGGGAGTTGGGACTGTTCAGCCTGGAGAAGAGAAGGTTGTGTGGAGACCTCAGAGCAACTTTTCAATATCTGAAGGGGTTACAAGGGAGCCAGAGAGGGAATATTTGCTAGAAACTGCAGTGATAGGACAAGGGGCAATGGGCTCAACCTGGGAAAAGTCTAGGTTGGATGTGAGAAAAAAGTTTTTTACTATAAGGGTGGTGAGACACTGTCCCAGGTTGCCCGGGGAGGCTGTGTCTGCCCCAACCCTGGCAGTGTTCACAGCCAGGTTGGCTAAAGCCTTGAGCAGCCTGCTCTGGTGGGAGGTGTCCCTGCCCAGGGCAGGGGGTTGGGACTAGATGATCTGTAAGGTCCATTCCAACCCCTGAATTCTACGAGTCTATGATTTTGTAATAAATTGTACAATTTATAATTGCATTATAATTACAAAATAGAAGGATAAAAATCATCAACTTTTGTCAGGTACAATTGGTTGGGAAAAAAGCACCCGTTGTGTCTTATGTAATTTAACATATGATTCTTTAATTTAGAAAGAATAATTTTTGCTGTGAGGCTGTTGGATTGGCCTTTGTCCAATAAATGTTTCCTGTAACCAAGGAACACGTTAATTTAATGTGTTTGCACATTAAAACGGTGTCAAAACAAGTACCTGTTGAGTATTGCTAAACAAAGAGAAAAACAACTAATTTGCTTCTTAATGAGCCAGCAATAATGCACCAACATTTCAGGCTGTTTACTCTTAAGGCAGACAGGGGCTCTGCTTGAAGGTGTGTTTCAGTGGTTCTCCTCCACTGGGAAACCTTTTGAAATCCATGCTGGGGCAAGATATTTTCACAAACTGCATCAATGTTCACTGCTCTGATAGTGAAAAACATATGAATAGAAGTATGTATGTGATAACCCTTCAAATAATAACTGTATTTGGGATATATCACAGAAAGTTAGATGATATTTGGGGCAAACTGCTCCTCATATTTTTGCAGGTCGTTAACTCATAAAATCACAGAATGGTTTGGGTTGGAAGGATCGTAAAGTTCATTTCATTCCAGCCCTTGCTGTAGACAGAGACACCTTCCACTAGACCAGTTTGCTCCAAGCCCCATCCAACATTACATGGACCTTTTTCTTGTTTTCCTCTTATTCACACCATCATGGGAAGTGAAGCAGTGAAGTGCCCAGAGGCTGCCCTGGAATCTCCCTTCCTGGGATCACTTGGATTTCTGCTGTGCCAGAGTAGATGTTCTGCCCTGCAACAGAACCTGCACAATGAGGTTTGTTTGCAGTGATGTGTCAGAGTATCACTGAAGGATTACCACCCTGTTCTGCTTCAGTGACCTCCTCCAAAACAAATTAATCTATAGAAATCTGTTGTTTTGTCTGTTAAGCAAATAGCTACGGGCTTTCCTTTCTTTTGTAAATCCTCTTTTGATATTTAAGAAACCATTTTCCAGGTGTTTCTAGAGGACTCAATTTCTGGAATTTGTTAGTACAAGATTAGGGTTGGAATGTTTTTGCATGTCCTGCAGATAAATGGTTTGACTGTAAAGTTTAAGGTTGGAAGAACAGGAAGTATACCCTGATGTTTTTTGGCCTTGTGTCTAAATACATGAGGAATTTCAGAGTCAGAAGAGGGAAAGCAGTAAGTCTCATTTGTGTGGCTTAAACCTCAGGTAGCTCAGGCTATTTTCCAGCTGGGTTGGCATTAAGAGCCTAGTGAAAGGTGAAGGTAACTTCATTGCTCTGGTCTCACCTATTGCTTCTGTGAAACAAGTTAGTGCTCATGTTAGACAAAGAAGTGCTCTTTGTTTAAAAATAACTTGGAGTTGCAGTCCTTTCAGAGAACGTAATTATTTCCTCTGGGGAAAATAACATGCCTTATCTACTCAAAGAAAGCATTTAGGATGCCCTTTCCTGCTTTCTTTGCCCTGCAATAATCTAGCTTTTTTAGGAGGAACATTTCTGATGTCAACAGTTTTCTCAGGTGGAGCTGGGTGCAAATCAGCTCAGTCTGTGTTGTCCTGTGATGCACTATCATAAATATGGGTTATACGTCATCTGCATTTGTCCCTTTCTCCCACAGAGTTTAATAAAGGAAATTATCCTGACTAATGGCTTTTAGATTTAACAAACAACACTGTTTGGGGTTATACATCCATCTGGTCCACTTTCTAAATTGTCAGCTTGATGATGTATGTGAATGTATAGAGCAGAAACAGATGACTGGAGGGACTGGTGAAATCCTGCAGAGAATTAAGGCAGCAGATTGTTTCCCCCAGTGAGCAATTTTATAGAACTTGTAAACCCGCCCAGGGCTTGCCTCTAACAGGATACAGGAGTGCTCAGGAATCAAGGTTCTGGCTGATTCCATATTCCTTGTGAATATACATCTTCATTATTGCCAGGTTGTTGGGTTCAAAGCGAGGAGGAGAGCTTTGCTCTTCATTTGTTTAGCGCTGCTAAGCAGGATTTAGCAAGCCTATCTGTGTTTATTTGATTAGGCTCCAGCAGAAGTGATCAGGTGCTTCTGACTTGGATTGCATGAGAGCAGGATTATGATACAGTATAATAAGTGGAACATGTAGGAGTTTGGTAGTTTTCTTCTTTGACAGGCTGTGTATTCTGCACCAGTGAGATGGGACTAAGCTTTGTGTTGTATTTCTCCAAGTAAGCAGTAAGTGTTCTGTGTTGTATCACGGACTCTCCCTGTCTTCTGACTCACAGTTTCAAGCAGGACAGAGAGGTTACACATGCAGAATTCCCACATTTTACTTGGATAATATTTTCTCATCGCTAAGGTGACTAACATCTTAGGCAGATTCTACGTGACTTACAAACCAGATTTTCCTAAAGCAGTTGATCCCGTTTCCCCTGCATAGCCATCCTCCTTTGATGATTTAAAAGAATTTTTCTGAGGTCTTTTGCCTGATTATTTTAGACAAAATACTCACACTCTGAAGACAATCTCATGACTTTTTGTTGCATTAATTGTCAGTCTCATTGAAGGTGTTAAGATGGTCCTGCAGGACATGTCTTAGCTCAAAGACTAAGTGGTTTCTTTTGTTTTCTTTGCTTTAAAAGTGTTAGTTAGATAGAATTTCATTTTTTTCCAAGGTTTGAGGGATAGGTTTGGCTTAGACTCACTACTTTTTTTGAGTTATTCCTTTCTGTTAAGTATTTCTTACCCATGCTGACACAGCTCTTAGTCACTGCTTGTTGCTGCCTGTGAGTATTGTCCAGAGTAGTAGAGCTGGAGCAGTAGAACATCCTTGTTCTTCACTGAATATTGTGGAGATACAACAGTGTATCTTTGTTTTCCAGTCAGATAAATTGCACTAACATGTCATGTCTGCAAGAATTACTTCCAAAGGCTAATGCTCCAAGTTTACATTTATTGCCTTTTGTAACTTTAGAAAGCCCGTCCTGATGACAATTTTGAATGTAAAAGGAATCTTTTTGTCATTCTGTGAGTTGGAAATAATATGCTATGTAATTATTACTTATGTCCTGAGAAATCTATCCATACCAGAAGGAAAACAATTTTCCCTTCTATTTCAGTCCATGATTATACATTCTGTATATATATACACTCGTGATAATGGATTTTAACCAACATCTTATTGATTTACTGTAGTTGCACACAGAGTAATAGCTTTCAGTTCTTTGGGATTTCATAATTTTAACATACTTAATGTCTTAACAAATGGCACAAATGAGTAACGCATATTAGTTACATTGTGAGCTGTATATCTCTTCAAGATGTTCAGGTGCATTAGTACAGGCTCTTAGAATGGTTTTTACTGAGTGTTTCTTTTATTACAGCTCACAGTGCAGCGAGTGCAATCCTGGAATTTGATTTATGCTCAAAATTTTACTTGTACATCCTTTAAAATTTTAACACACGAACTATGGAATGTTTGCAAATAGTAAAGTAGTTATCATCTGTGCTTTATTATTTTCCATCACCTAGTAGTGTGTTTAGATGGAGGTACTGTGTGCTGAACATGGGGATGTGGTGCTTCAGTAAAACATATTTGAAGTTTGGGAGGTTGAATTCATTGCTCCAATATCCTGCAGGATACACAGGTTTGATATCACAGTTCTGTACACAGAGCAGTCTGCTGCTGATGCCTTCAGGTCTTGGCATTAAAAGTAAAAAAACCAAACCCAACCCACAAATCAGCCCCAAACAAACTCCAAAAAACCTCAAACCTCAAAAAAGCCAAACAAGAAGAAAATCTCTCACACCTTAATAAAGTTATGATGTTAGTTTCAAAACACTATTTCGGTTCCCTGTCTGCCTAACTGGGGTTTAACCCTGTCTGACTTACAAATAAATCTTTTATTTTTCCTTTACATATGCTTTTGATGTATGTCATCCATCAATGTTAGCCAGAACAGTAAATGCATTGATCTATCGCTGCACTTGACAAGTTAAATAACACTTTATGTAAGAAGTATTGATTTATAAAATCCAGTACATGTAATTAACATTAGAACTGTCAAAAGTTGAAAACAGTATTAACTTGCTGCTTATTTATAACCCAAAGAAAATTAAATAAAATATCCAGATTCATCAACCAGCTCCTTTTTTTTGCCTTCACATATGTCAAGCTCAGTTATGTTTCCTAGAACAGTGATACGTTTCTTCCAATGTTGACAAGAAGAAATTATATATTTCATCAGGATTGTTGCAAATAATTCTACAGTCTCTGGATCTGTGTATTATCCCTGAGGTGGTGAACAAATTCCACTTGGATAGTTCTGAAAGGGTTTAGTGTAAAAGACACAGAAATAAGTGAGCATATTTGGGAAAATGCAGGTAGCCAATTTATGTTGGGTTTCCAAAGAGCCTTTGATCCACCCCTTGGGACTGCCTGTTCTCCTGCATGGGAGTGCACAGAGGTGAGTGTCCCTGACTGCCCAGGCAGTGGATTATCCAGCTGTCTGCACAAATCCTGCAGGGAGAGCTCTGCACGGATCATTTTGTGCCTCTGTTTCTGATCCAAACACTAACGAGGTTCCTGCTCCAGAGTTTCCTGAAGATGATGGCAATATTTCAGTTGAGTTCAGTGAACCTTGGACTGTGCCTGCTTTGTGTTTCTGTCCTGACGTAGCATCACCCAAAGATAGGAACAATCCTTTCTCTGCTCAGCATAGCGTGTGCTCCTGGCTCACCACCCTCCAATTCAGTACCAGCACTGAGATCCTTTGAATTGAGTGTGTTGAGGCAGATGTTATCCAATTTATAAACCTATTTACATTTTTCAAGTTTAAAGGGCAAAAAAGAAAATTACAAGTTACATTTAAACAAAATAACAATAGCAGTAAGGAGTGGGCGTTGTTCTTAACAAAGGTTTGTGCATGAATCATTTCCCCTCCAGTCCCTTCATCAAAGACATGTGTTTATATCTTCTCTGGGTATTCATAGCTGCTTTGCTATTTAGAAATAATTCTCTCCTTGAAATAATAAATAGGTGGTCTGACATGGCTTTCAAGTCTGGCAATGCCTTTGCTGTGCTTTTGTTTCCTCCTGCTGCACTTGTGCTTCTGTCCTGGCACTTCCAGACACTCCTCAGCTGTTTACCTTTTTGATTTAATTTACAAAGTATCCAACTGAGAATGGCTCTTATACCAGCAATGAACTTGTGGAAAGCACATTTATGTTTTTATCTCTTCCATTAAGTATTCTATAGAGTTTCATCTTGTCTTCACCCTGGTGTCAGTTAGAATATTTATCAGATATATAAATTGTTGGATAGATATCAGGGTGATCAGGCTGCCCTACAGTAGTTGGAGACTGTAGATTATGTTGCAGCAACAATAGTTTCCTTTGTGGTTAAAATAATGAAGGAAATCCTTCTGTATTCGGATTCTCTTTTGGTAAGATGCAGCTCTGCCTTCAACCTGCTGTGGGCTGAGATTTAAACCGTAACAACTTACTTCCTTGAGAGCTCTGCAAATCTCTGGAAGCAACAGAGATATGAAGAGAATACAGAAAGCACAGAGGCTCTGCTTTGATACCACACTCAGCCCAGAGAGGCTGTGGGTTTCTTTGGTGGTTTTGGGTTGGTTTTGCTATGAACCCATTAGGGTTTCATTTGCCTGTTTTTGGGACGTGTGTGCCTTTATCTCTCAGTGCATTTGGACTTTGTTTAAGATGTCCTTATGAATATTTTAAAAAAAAATTCTGCAGCCTGTTTTGTGGATGAACTACTCTAAACATGGCTGAAAAACATCATCTCTAGCTCCTTGATTTTTTAATCTTGCAGAAGGTAATGGCTTTAAGCTGCAAGAGGGTAGATTTAGATTGGATATTAAGGAGGAATTCTTCCCTGTGAGGGTATTGAGACACTGGCACAGGTTGCCCAGAGAAGCTGTGGCTGTCCCATCCCTGGGAATGTTCAACCCTGGCCAGGCTGGACAGGGCTTGGAGTAACCTGGACTAGTGGAAGGGGTAGGGAAGGGACCGGATGGACTTTAAGGTCCCCTCAAACCCAAACCATTCTGTGACATTCCCTGAATTCACAAAACTATAAACAGTGATTGCCTTCTGATATACAACAAACCAATTTTTTTTTGCCCTGACTCAATTGAATTATTACAGGAGGTCAGGAAGTGAGGCTACAACATGAGGTGTAGAAATTAAATGGGAAAAGGAAACCTTAGTGGGACTTTAGGTTAATACATCAGGAGCTGCTTGAGGCTCAGTTAAAACGATATCAGCTCATTATTTTTTTTTCCTTGGCTGGTCTGCTAAAGAAATCAATTTTAAGGGAAGAATGATACAATTGCATGTGGGAAAATCTTTCGCGGTGTATGTGGGGATAACCGAGAGAGTTTTATGTTGAATTTTAATGGAGTGATGTTACCAGCCAATGCCTTCTTTTTTTTTTCTGTCAGAATCCAGGTCCTGTAAAAACTCTTGTGTGGTTCTGTGGGCCCTTCTCCTTTCAGTTCTGAGTGTTTCTAATAAAACTTGAGAAATCTTTTCTTAAAAGACAATTCTTCAAGAAGTCATCCTGTAGAGAATGAAAGGATGAAGGTCTTTAAATAGATAGCAGAGTGCTGGGGAGTAGATTGGGTGAATGCAAGAATAGGTTATGTTTAAGGACTTTAAAGCAGTGGGTGATAGTGGGATTTTCTTTTTTTTATCATAAAGAACCTGCTCTAGCTTTTTTCTGTTGTCTCAGCATAGCATGCAAATGTGTTTTTGTAGTTCATCTAAAGTTATTCATAGGGAAAAATGGAAGAAGACTGAGAGAGATAAATGTTTGTGCCTTAAAACAGGGAAGAAAGGTTGGAAATACTGAAACAGGTTTTCCTGTAGCAAGTCACTTTTTGGTGTTTATCTTTGAACTGTAGAAGTTTCTAAGGGAACAAATTGGGAAGCTTGTTCTTTGAAGCAACACTGTGTGTTAGCCAGTTTGGGAAAAACATTTCATCTCTTTGCATCAAGAAATGAGGAACTTAGAAGCCAACTGGAATCTGCAGTGCCATTTAGGTAATCCTGAAATAGAGAAGTGATGCTTCAATTAAAAGAAAAAAAGAGTTTTTAATTAAATCTACTTAACTATCAGTGTGAAACACTCGTCCTTGCCGCTCGGGACTCCTGTTCTATTGAATTGTTGAAAGCTAATCATAACTATACATTACAGAATGTTTAGTTTTCCTCTTGGGATGGAGTACAACAGGTTTGCAGTCTTTAGTTCAAGATTTCTACCATCCAAATCAAATATATGATTGGCAATTATGCAATAAATAACTTGCCAATTAGTTAGGTGACCTGTTCAAGGCAAAAAAATAAAAAGTTACCCGTAGAAATCAGGTCTCCCTGGGACTGTGTATTTAAAAGAAATAAATGTCACTTATTGGAGAAATATTGAGGCTTCCTCACAGAACTTGCTGAGTCCTAAGACAATTCAATTCCATCCCCAATTAAATGTTTAAAAGCTTTATCCATCAACCTCAGCTCATGTTGTATTCACAGATTATAATAGAGGTACCCAACAAGCAGGTTATCTTTCTTATCTCTGGGAGGACAAAAATGGGGAGCGTGGGCTCATTGACTTGAGGTATGAAATTGAGGAAGAAAGACTGATTTAAATACAGTTGCTTTAGTACTCTTCCAGTAGAAAATCCGATATCAGCTTTGATAAAAGTTCAGGAAATCCATTTGAAGGAAATGCTTTATACCATTGTGTGGAAATTCTTAGCTGCTGCAGTATATTTGAAAAATAACCTGATATTTTAATGAAATATTCACTATGGTGCATCAGTCCTTTCCAATCGAGGTTTGGAATGAGGTAGTAAAATGCAATTTAAATTTAATTGTTGTGCTTGGTGATTTATGTCACACTTCCAACCAAGAAAATTTGAATCTCAAAGATCCAATATTTTGGGTAGAATAGACTTCCTGCAAATCAATACAGTTAAAGTGACTGAATGCTCTAATGTATGTTTGACATTGTTGACAGTTTAGGAATAGATCATATACTAACTTTCACAGCATCTCACCAATGCATTTTAGAAGGTTTGAATTCAAAAGAAGATTGATTCAAATATATCTGAGTTCAATCTGACTTTCTGGTACATTTCCCAAGATTTACTATGTAATAATTCCAAATTCATACACCATAGAAGCTATTGAAGTTCATTTCCACAAGAGAATACAACTTGCATCCAGAGCTAGCACATGTCTGTGTGTGTCTCAGGAACTGAGAGAGTGAGATTAAAAAATTGAGATAGTAGGATTCAAAGACCCTTTTGAAAAGGAAATAGAGAAAAATCTTTTCCATATCCAAGTGAGGAATAAGAAGAAACTGGTCCTGATTCCCCCAAAGGTTGCAGGTATTGGCTGTCAGTGCAGAGCACTCACACTCAGCTGTATGTGCATGTGAATTGCACAGCTGAACTCTAATCTGGTCTCAATGGGATTTTGCTGTCCATAGTTGTACCTACTTTCTTTGGATTACTCAAAAATATTCTTCCTGTCCTTAGCTTGGGTTTCTTGACTCTAGTTGCCATTTTCATTTAGCTGTACTTTTATATTACGAATTCAATCGCCCGAATGGATCTTTCGAAATATTCTTTCCATGGCAGTCATCATTAACCCACCTGAAGATAGTTCACATCTCTTTTCCTGGAAAAAACTGAGGGCAAAACCATTTCTGTATTGTTGATCTTCTCCTGGGCTGATCATTCAGTCTCTGTCTCATTTTCCTGGAAAACTCCTCAGAGATGCTCTGTTCTTTATTTTCCTGTGTCAGTTGATTGCAGCTTTAGACATGCATATGAAGAAAGAGTGATGTGCATCATGCTTTGACTAGGGATGAATAAGCTAAAATCAATAGAGGTGTGTTATTTAATAAACCAATTGTGCTTCTGTTTGGGTTTGAAAAATGTATCTCACTCCGAACTGTATTTTCAATATCATATCTGCTGGCTGAACTGAGAGATGGAAAAGCAGCTGCTCACGTGGTGTTTGTTAGTGATTGAGCTGTATTTGCTCTCAATTGCTGATTTATGAGCAGGTTAATCTACTTTTAATATTCAATATTGGCTCACCTAAAATGACTTAAAAGTAGAGATACATAACAAAGACAAATAGCAGTGGCACTGGGAATCTCTCAGCCAGTTCTTGCCACTCATTGCATTTTTCTTCCTCTAAGTGTTCAGGACTGCAGGAACTGATTTTCTCAGGATGTGAACATGAGATTTTGCCTGTAACTGCTGATACCCAACATTCCTGGAGAAAAAAATGCTGAGATTTTAAGAGGGTAATTGCAGTGGGTTTTAGTGGTGGAGGGGATGTACTTCTCTGGAGTACAGTAACTCTCCTGTTCTCCGTGGGATTGAGTACCTCAGGATCAAATTGTGTCTTTAATTAAAATGTATGAATTCCTGAGGGATAGGGCTGTGCAACTGCTCTCAAGATCTTGTAAGACCTTGTAGTAACAGAAAGATCTATTTAATCTGACTTTGTCTTGCACATTTTACAAATGTGAGCTCTTAAAGGGCTAAGAATCATTAGCCAAACCTTGTTGCTGTGTTTATTAGAGGATGTGTTTGATGTCCCTGAAACGATTCTCAGTTTCTGAGGTCACATTCACTCACACTATCATTATGAAATTGGGTTCCTTTGGTGAACTAGAGAGTATCTACTCTTGGAATTTTTGCTGTCATTCCATTCATTACAAAGCTGTGCAGTCAGGCTGCCTTTTCCTCTTACAGGTCCCAGTTGTAAGTTCATACCTGACCATGATTTTCATGGAAAATGGAGTACGAGGGAGTTTTCAGCTTTTCTGGGTGGCATCTCATCTGCCAGGGCTGGGGCCAAGCCCAAAGTAGCTAATAATTGCATAGAGCACCATGTTGTATTTAAATGTCAGCATTAAGCCAAGCAAAAGTGTCTGAGCATTGTTGAATCGAGTTCTGAAACTATATTTTGAGATGAAATCCATCCAAGCTTTGCATGTAGCCAAGAAAGAAACTAGATGGGCTAACCTGGCAGTACAGTGAAATTCTTTTAGTTCAGTGATGCACAAAGCAAGACATGTTGTGGAGCAAATTTCCAGATAATTTTGGCATATACAATCCTAGTTTTTTCTTGAGATTTTCATAAAAATAAATCTGCACCATCCTTGTGAAGATACTAGTCAGGATGTTGGCGAGTTTGGTGAGCAGACTTAATGAAAATTTGTTGAAGCTGTATAGATACATGTGCCAACAGATTGGCACCTTATCCCTTTGCTCCTTCTTGCAACTTGGAGTAGTTTTTAATTACTATTCCTTTTATTTTTAAGTCAGTGTCACTGAAGAGCCAGAGAGGCTGGAAGTGTTAACACATTTAGCATTTAGAAAGAGCAGCAGTGCTTGCTGCTTTGCTTTTTTTTTTGTGTAGGCAGAAAACTACTTTAGCTAAGAATATTAATTGCAGTATCTTATTATTTTGGTTTCTAGGCCTCAGATAGGCTTTTTATTAGTATTTTACTCCATTCTCCAAGAGAATTGAAAGAGAGATGCTTTCCTGGCTTCTAAACTCTTGGTTGGCCAAGGTTAGCCCTGTGGTGAGCCCTTTCTCTAGTTAATTAATAAGTGCAAGTACCTCATAGCTATTCACTGACCCCTTTTATCTTCCATCCCTTAGCCACTTATTTCTTTTCTAGAATTTCCTTTCTGAGATGGCTTTCATTTTTCCTGACAGTTTTCCTCTTTCTCTGGGATACTCTTTAACAACCAAACTTGTCCTTGCAGGTCCAGTTTAAAATTCAGCTTTCAATTTCAGCTTAAAGATGGAAAGCTCAGGGTGCAGCCCTGGTTTGCTCCTGAGCCTGAGCAGCTCTGTGCTGCAGAAATGCCAAAGTCATCAAAGCTTCACTGCTGCCTCTCTGCATGGGATCTTTGCTCAGTATTTTATTTTCATTTCTGCTTTCAGTGAATATTTAGTGAGCTCTGATTACATAATTGAATTTGATAAACTGATGGTATGTGATTGATGAGAAAGTCAGGAATAAAAGATTAGAAGATAAAATTACTTCAAGGGTTTAAGTAAATCTTCCAGAGAGCCAGGGTAATTTATAAAGCATGCTATACTCTTTATAAAAATATTCCCCTAGGTCTATTAAATTTTAGCTTCTAACAGAACTGGATTGAGTTTTGAGAATCATTTTCATGTAATACCAGCTTGATTGTGATAAGTTAAATGGGAGATAGCTCTGAGTGGGCTGCAGCATCACTGGGTTTGGAGTATTTGAGTAGGAAGTGTAGGGCTGAATGACAGACCTGTGGGCAGCAGCCTTTGTCTTTCAAATAAATCATTTTTCCTTGGGAAGACGTAAGTTAGAAGGAGTAAGTGGATAATTCAGAGTGAAGTAATGAAGGAGATTATGCTGCTGAGTCTGTAAATCACTGCAAACCAGGATCAACAAATGACTCAGGTGGAGGTTTATGGTGCAAATACCAGTTTCACTCTAATCTCCCTCAATGACTCGACTTTATTCAGGGAGGAATAGCTCAGGAAGTGCATTCCATGAGCCTCTCTACATCAGCAGGGAAATGTCATCGCTTTCAGGGGATTTGGCACTGATCATTTGAATTTCCCAACTGGTCTCTGGTACAAACCCTTCCCTGAACACAGCACAGCCCCCAGGACTGCCTTTCCATGTCCAGGGGAAGCCTGGCACCTTGGATCTTGCAAGGGTAGAATGTCTTATCTCATGACTCCCTTGGGAGACTCCCTGAAAGATATGTGAAACCTTTGACAGGATTTAACATCATCTCACTTGTTTAGAAATATCTTTTAAAAATCTGCTTTTCACTCTGGGTAAGAATAACTGTATTTCACACAAACATCCTCTAACTCCAACTTACAATGTTTAAAATATTGGTTGATTTTACTGGTTAGGAGAAAATGGGAATGGAGATAAGATGACTTCACAATATTTGCAGTCATTAAAACCGAAAAAAAAGAAGCTTTGCAGAATGTATTTTCAGACATGTAATAGAGTGGAGAGGTGCTAAAAGTATCCTTGGCTTGCCTGGAAATCTGCTAGTTTGGAACTGTTCCGATTTTCTCATGTGTTAAATTGTTGTAGCTTCCTGTATAGCCAATTTAAAGAAGATCTTACCGATCTGCACTTGTTATTACTCAGTTTGTTTGAAAAACAGGTTGTTTAAAATGTGACAAATCAGCAAAGGGTCTTACCTCAAAATGCAGGTTTTACCTCAGTTTGTTAGCTCCGATTTGGGGTGACAGTTTAAAAGTATTGCTTTAAGAATCTGTGCTTTTTTTCCCTGCATAAATGACTATGTTTTTGAAGTTAAATTCTAAAAACTTAGGAGACAATTTGTCAATACAAATCATCAGCTGTGTAGGGAGATTTATAGCCGATCGGAGCAGAATTTGGTGACAGTGTCCTGGGGCTCCCTGGCCACGCTCAGCTGTGCTGCCATGTGCTCTGCAAGGGAATAAACATTCCCTGAGAAGAGGCAAAGTGAAAGATAAGGGTTTAGAGAAGTTGACATCACCAGACTGAGCTGTGTACCCTGGTGGAACACCAGAGCATCTGGAAAGTCACCAACACCCCTTGCCCTGAGCTCCTCTTCCCCAAGCCTTGTGGTTGCTGTCTTGTGGCTATCAGCTATTAAAGGTGACAGTATGTGACCTGTGGATTCACCAACTTCAGCCAGCCTTGGAAAGTACATGAAGTCACTTCCCTATGAACAGTAAAAAAGAGCTCAGACTCTTTAAATAACAAGTATAAAAATGCCTGAGCTTACCTAAAATAAATTTTTAAAGAAAGAGTTTAACGTAACTGTTTAACCAACCCATTACTTGCACTGGGACAACATTTGTGTATCTTGGGGTTGTTTTTTGTATTTTATATAAATTACACACTCTTTAAAGCAGAGTTCAGTATCCTCTGCCTATTACATATTATTAATACTGTGTATTAAATCCATCACTTTGAATATAACCTATGTGTTCTATATCTAGACATAAGCATGTTAATTTGGATTCTAGAAGGTATTTGTATGCTTCTGAGATGAAGCCTGTAATTCCTGCATAGTTACAAGTAGAAATTTGACACATAGAGTGTGAAAACTTCCATCTTCCAGAGGTGACTGGGGTGGATCTCCAGCAGGTGTAGACTCAGAATAAATCTGTGTTTGAGTAGAGCTTTGGCAATTTACCCATCAAGAATTTTGCTGCTTGGAGTCTTTTTGAGTATTTGTGATACACAAGAGTTTGAGAATACATGTGACCCTTGAATATTATTGAAGGACCCTAATTCAAAATCTGTTAGTGGCTTCAGGTAATATAATTTAACACATTTTGGTTGGCAAGAACATTGAAAAACACATTAAACTTGTGATTTTGTGAGGTGGGTTTTTTTCTAAACTCTTTTTTCTATCCAGATTCTTCATTTACCCTGAGACTTCTCCTGCTGTGATAATCATTTCTATCCAAGATTACTATTCTGGTTTCTATTCAAGAAATAAAAAAAAGCTTTGAGTGGATTTAGTCCTTACAGAGGAGAGAGGGGAAAAAAAAGCCAAATAGGGCTGTTCAGTGCCTGCCACAACAGACAATGCTGGAATTCTCATATGGATAAACAATAAACATGGACAAAGGCTTGTCTGAGTGGGCACTTCTCTTGTAAATAAGAACAAAGGACTAAGGTTATCCCAAATTTGTGGATTCTGCCAGTAAAGATGAAGCTAAATTCCAAGCGTAGGTGTCACCATCACTATTGCAGCATGTTGGCTCTTGTTTTACTATGGCCATTTTGTGAAGAAATGAGCTAAATATTGCTGGTTTATACTGTATTTTCTCAAATAGCCTCCAAACCTGTTTTCTCTTTGTATTTCAGATGATGTTGCACCATACTTCAAGACAGAACCTGGCTTGCCCCAGATACACCTGGAAGGAAACCGACTCGTACTTACGTGCCTTGCTGAAGGCAGTTGGCCCTTGGAATTCAAGTGGTTACACAACGACAGTGAAATAACCTCCTACTCCAGTGAATATAAGTAAATAAGATCTCTATATTCTCCTTTTTTGTAACTGCAAAACAAACCCCCAAGACAAACACCACCCCCCTGATTCCCCACTACCTCAAAGAGCTTTGTAGATACAGACACGTGGACATTGGGGTTTGGTTATGAAAGTAGACTGAGTCTTGTAAACAGATCTGAGATCTCTGAGAGAGAATCTCCTTTGCTAAAAATGAGATTTGACACTTCAAAACACGGGGCCTAACACAGAATTTCCAAGTACCAAAAATGCTTCTTGCTGGAGGTGTAACCTTGCCTGTATTTGTAATAGATAGCAGCATATTCCTTAGCTAGATGTTACATACAATATGTGACTCATCCTTGAACAGAGCTGAGCTCAGTGGCACTGTTCTCTTCAATCAGATCTAGAAGCATGTGGTCTATCTCAAATTCCACACAAAGCTTTCTGTTTCACTTCTAAGAATGCCAAAATTAAGCTGATAGTTCAATGAACTGTTGTTTAGTGATTCTGCACTGTGCCCCCAGGGCCTCACTGACTCCCTCCCCATCCCACAAGACATTCCATCAAACAGGAGAAAAACCATTCTGTGGTTTATCAGAGCTACATTTGTGCTGATAGGCAGCACATGGCTGGCCAAGTATCAGTGTCAAACAGCCAAGGTTTGTCTTGTTTCCTGTGGGAGCATTAACTGGATCTTCTCTATGGAATTGGCAATTTCTATAACCTTGGAGGAATTGAATAGTTATGCAACTTATCTGTTCCTTTCAAATTGTATAGAAATGACCTAGTGAATTCAGAAGTTGTGAGGGGTTGGTATGTGACAGATAGAGCCCTCGTGTAACACTTGAACCTAAAGCAAACCGAGCTAAACACTGCACATTTGGGATTCCATGGCTTAAGTTAGGGAAAGGTTGTGCCATCACTATAGATAGAAAGTACAGAATAAGTTGGTCTAAAAATGCAGCTAATGATATCAAGTTCTATATTGTTACACAAGATAGTCCATAATTACTTTTCTCAAAGTAATTTTTTTTTCAAGATTGTAACCTAACATTAGTTCTAGTTCTGATATTATTTACATTTACAGAGCAAGAGGGAAAAAAGTCCCTCAAATACCTTTTTAAAACTGTTTTTGGGGGTAATTGCAAGTATTTAGCAACTGTTTCCAGCCAAACATAGAGTTCTATGTGAACTTTCCTAGAAATGCAGGACTTTTGGTTTAGATGAGCTCACTTAGCCCTGAGTAACTGCCTCTGTTAATGATTTTATTTTGAAGCCCCAAGATACTCTGCTACCTCCAAATGAGCCACATGCACATATAGAGGAGATTTGTGAATACTCTCTAGAAAATAAAAAAATTGCTAATAGCACAACAAATCACAGAATGTTTGGGCATCACTTTGTGTAAATGCCACTTGTTTTGATCAACAGCAGCAGAGTCTGTTGTAGTTGCTTAGTAGAAGGAGCTGAAAACATCCTTTAACCACATAAGGTGCTGAGAAAGTGGGATAAAAAATGGGGTGGGAGGACAAACACATGAACGTGGAATCAACAACAAGCAAAGGTTAGAACTCAAGCCTTTTAGATGTGCTAGTCACTGGGAGACTGACATTTCATCATATTAGGACAAACCTGAGCAGGGACGTGTGACATTTTGAAGCTGGGATCAGAATGCCATGGTATTTCTTAAACAAGTGGACATCCTCACACAAAATTAGAATCTTTCTGGGTATGGCAGTGTAAGTTAGAATCAGTGATCAGAACACTTTTTTTTTTTTTCCTGCAGTCAGTCCCTTGTTTCTTATCACTGGATTTAATTTAGTCTAGTGAATGTCAGGTCACGATCCAAGCTATATTTATTAATTCTGCTTTTTTATATTGTTCCTATTTCTCCTTCTAATTACAGCATCTGATGCAGAGGTGATTAAGAAGATAGGAAACTACTGGTTTCTAATAATAAAATAACACTGGTAGAAAATATTACTTGAGAAGTTGCAGCCCTATTTCTACTCCTACACCACAGTCAGACATAAGGCAAACAGGATTTTGATGTTATAGGAATGCAAAGCTTTAAGCTTCCAAAAAAAAAGATTATATGGCATTGGTGCATTAGGATGAATGAAAGCAAAGAAAAGATATGCTTAGACATAAAGATTCCAGTTGCAAAATTTAAACTTTGACCCTGTAATAGTTTGCTCTGAAGTTCTCATGGGTAAATACCGTGTTTAAATGCACGAATCTTCCTGAGTAAGTGACTTCTGCTGCAATTTGAATCATCAATCAAAGATTTTTGGTAATTGATATTACTTAGTGTGTCTCAGTTAAAGTAATGTCTATATTGTAACAGGCTGAAAATATATTATTATAACACCCCAAGTGAGTAAAGAACTAATTGGAGTCTTTGCATTTTGACACTGGTGACCCTGAATGAACAGCTTTCCTTTGTCTAACGAAGCTGATTATGTGCACAGCCTCCTTTTGGAGTGACTGTGCATACACTAGTTTGTATTAAGAATTTATAAAACAACCTTATAAATTCTTTGTGATCTGAGATACATGTAATGAAAACAAATCAATGCTGCTGACTGCAAGAGCAATTTTGGTTATGTCTATTAAGTTAAGAGACTTTAAAGTTCAAGCTGTGGTTTGGTTTGGTTTGGTTTTCTTCCCTTTGTTTTCTTTGGAATTAAGTTCTGGTCCAGGTGTGTCTTCCATATTTGCTTTTGTGGCCTGAAGATACTAATTTATTTCAATTTAAGAACCTAAGATTATGTCTAAGCAGCCACACACTTTTCCTCTCAAATGACTTAAAATATCTGATGATTATGTTTGTGTTTTTAACACTGGACACATTTTAACTTCATCCTCCATAAAAGAAGTTAGATCCATTGATGCATAAGTCCCTTGTTAAAAAGTTTGAATAGCTAATAAGTTACATGACTCTCTAATAAAATACATTTGGTTTTAATTCCGTATTCATCATTATGACTATTAAATCCTGTAGCCTATAGGTTTGCTTTTAACTCTTAGAGCATTTAAAATTAAAATGAGGGTTTAAATTTTAAATTAGAACTGAAATACAAGTGTGAGCTAGCATTTCTCCTTAGGTGTCTGCTACCAGCCCATCCTTAAACTCTCATTCATTGCAATCTTATGCTCTGGAAGACTTCCCTTGAAGCTTTCTTTTCTGCCTGTCACTTTACATCTTCCTATAGGAACTTTCTAAACAGCAATTTCTGGTTGGCTGTACCATTCAAAATGAAGAAACTGTCTGGTCTGACTTTCTAAAGTCCTTGCAGAGATCCCCAGAAACCTTACGTAGCCTCCTGGCATCTATACAATGGGAAGATCTGTCTTGAAAGTTAGAGGGTAGACAAAAATAAAGCAAAATTATGTCTTGTCACTGTAAGAAATTGTATTAACATTTGATACAAATTCATTGTGGGGAAGAAAGACTTATTTTAGTCCTGCAGACCAGAAAATAAGTCAGCTGGGGAAAGCATAGCACACAGCAGCAGTATCATAACTGTTAGGTCAGGAGAAAAGTGTATTTTAAAAAAATAATAAGACATACGAGGTGCATAAAAACTGCTTAAAATTGTAAACAGAATCAGCAATTCCATTAATATTTATCTCTTGCCCAGGTTTGTAATTTTCAAGTTAAGTCTCAAATAATATAAACACATGTCCTATCTCTGTTTTTTCCACTTTTGTTTTTTAATTCTTCTAATTTTGCCTGCTCTACCTGCACATTATACCCAGTAGGCTCACTGAGGATCCAGCTGCTCAGGAGGTTTGGGCTGCCTTGGAATTGCCAAGGTAGATGGCATTTTCACTGTAAATTTTTAAAAGATTTTCAT
>NW_008657536.1:193710-205648 GCF_000695815.1 Acanthisitta chloris | reverse complement strand
GCTGAAACATTAATAAGTCAGAAAAGAAAACCAAAGTAGGACAGTTCTGATCTAATTGATTTGTTTTGTCCTCGTGGCAGCAAAACTAACTCTGCATTACTGTCCTGGTGCAGATGAATACCCAAGAAAGAAGCCTTTAATTTTGGCTTTATTTAATAGAAAAGCCAATGCAATAAATGTTAGCCAAGTATGATAGTAAATCTTTGTGGGAGGAAGAAAGGTTTTTAAGCTATAAAACATTTGCTAAAATGAACTGTAAAAATTAATTTTCAATATTTATTTGTCAGAATCTTTCCATTTTTTTCCCATTTCTTTTTTTTAATAATGCTGTTTTACAACAATCATCTGCCTGGCAGAGAAGGAAATTAATCTGTGAGGAACTAGGGAAGCCTTATGTCCTATTGATTTCTATCCTGTGCTTTGTATTTTCACCTGTTTCTCTCTCTGTTTCCTGTGCTCATGGGGCAGGAGGGACCATGGCTAGGTCAGTTGGCTACTCACTGGCCACCAACCATTTGTGTGCTGCTTGCTGGGTTTACTGGGACTCCCAGGGCATGGGTTTGAGTCTTGCTTGTCTTCCTGGGGCAAATTGCCATCATCACTGGAGGAGATTTCCCAGTTGCTCCAAAGGAGGTCACAGGTAGTCAGTTAGGCACTCAGACAGCACCAGTGCCTCCAGTGTGTGCCCTTAGGCATCCAGGCTCTCCTTGGAATCCCAGGGACTGTTTTAATTCCCTGTATTGGGTTATCTGACCTATTTGCTGTCGTGTATTTATTATACTTGAGATACAGTGATTATAGCCTGTATTTATCACTTCCACTGGCTTCTTCTACCTCCTGTGTTTTTATGCTGGCTGATCCTGTTCAGATATTAAGCTCTGTGTGGGTGTGTGCAGTAGATGTGAGTATAAGAAGAGATGCTTTCTTTTGGTGGAATTAAATTTTGAAGATTAAAATTCAGTATTTTACTTTTCCTTATCTTTCATAAAGACTTTCATTAATCCTACCCTAATATCTCCTGAAGGTGACTGGGGGAATCTGTGCTTTTGATTAATGTTTGTTTAATGCAGGATTATCTCTATTATTCATGTGTTTTATTCACATTAAAACTGTGCCTATCAGCTCATTCTCATGTTGAGTAATCAGATACAGTTGAGTGAGGAAGGTGAGCATTAATAGACTAAGTGACTGCTTAAGCACAGCAAAGGGCAGAACAAATACAATCTATGGCACACGGAGTCGTTTCCAGTATTCCTCTGACTTACAGTGGTCACACAGTGTAGTAACCATTCTTTTCTCATTGGAAGGCTTTGATATTTCTTGCAAGTCTTCCTAATGCCTACGTTTAGGTTGCAGTTCTCTTGTGTCTCCTCTGCCCACATTCCCAGGCTGCTTTACCTTACAAATGAGGGGAGAGAAAACCAAGGAAACGAATGTCTGTGTTTCAAGAGCATTTTTGGATATACCTGGTATTTTTCATAAGTAGAACTTACGGCTGAAACATATTTCATGTATTTCTTGCTTTGTTTTTTTATTAATCTGTGTATCACAGATAATCCTCTAGCCAAAGTTCAGAGATTATCTGAAAATGCTGTTTTTAAGGAAAAGTACAAGAAGCATTTAAGACAATGTGTAAAACAGGAAGAAGTGCATTTTGCCAATGATGTAATTCTATGTTCATTCCAATATCTATCTATAATTCTGCATTTTGTCTCATAGGTACATCATCCCAGCTCTGCAGAGGTCTGATGGTGGCTTCTACCAGTGCATCGTCCGGAATAGGATGGGGGCACTGCTGCAGAGGAGATCTGAAGTCCAAGTGGCATGTATGTGTGCATGGAAGTTATTCTTTAGCTAACCAACTTCTTTTGTGGGTAAAGAAACAACATACCAATAGCATTTGCTAGTCTGAAAAGGTATTAGATGTCACGTTTAATACATTTTTGAATTATTGCATCACAAGAAGTTTCATACTCTGCTTATCTACTGGGAAGCAGCTCCAGGTGGTGCAACATTAAGTCTTTAGAACAAGCTTTGAGCTGATAACTGTAGCGTGAGAAAACTATTATACCTTTCCTTGAATACACAGGGATTAAGCAAGGCCACCTGGCACAAAGCCATCAATCAAAACAATGACAAAAACCAGCCCAGAGGACAGCAGAGAATATCTTAAAGAAAACCATATCTTGTAGATAGTGCCATGAAGATTTCGGATCATAATCTTGTAATACATAATCAGCAGTTCATAGAATCATCAAGGTTGGAGGAGACCTCTAAGTTAATCAAGTCCAACCATTAACCTGTCACTGCTGTAACTCCTGAGCCCTAAACCATATCCTTCAGTGTCTGATCTAGATGTCTCTTAAATATTTCCAGGGATGGTGACTCCACCACCTCCCTGGGCAATATTCCAGTGCCTGAACACCCTGACAAGGAAAATTCTTTTCTAATATCTAATCTGAATCTTCCCTGTCTCAGTTTATGACCATTCCCTTTGGTCCTCACACTGCAGTTGTTTCACAACAAAAGCCTTGCTAGCAGTACTTTAAAAGTCTGTTCTCTACGCATGTTTGAAGCAAAGCCTCCAATGTTTGCACAACTTTAGCTTGGACTGTGCAGAATTTTTGCTATCCAAGTGCCATTTGGAAAGGGTAAGTTGGTTTTCTCAGGAGTTAGTGCTAGTGAACATGACATAAGAAATGATCACATACTCTTAATTTTCTTTTTTTAGCTAACATATAGAAAATATACTCCAAATAGCTTACTTGGAAATAATGATAAAATTAAGCCTTATTCTTTTTTCAAAGTAAAAGCATAAAAAAATTAAAAAGAGACAGATTTGTATACTGCATCTAAGAAGTCTACAAGGATCACATTTCTCCTCCTCAGGGTCAGTAAGTGGAAATTCAGTGGTAAGAAATGTCACTTGGTAAGTGGAATTTAGAGAAAGTGAATTATTTATTAGAAACTCAATTTGAAGGAACTAAGTCAAGTTAATCAGTGTGTCAGTGAGGGAAATTACATGGAATTTCCTGTGTTTTAAAAGAAAACCAGTTGCAAAGGGCATTATGTAAGTTTTGGTATCGTGTTCATCAGTTTACTGCATTACAGTAGATTATGTTACTGTATCTGTAATGTCAGTAACATCAGTAGTTTGATGTTTGATCTCTCTATTGTTTCAGAGCTTCTGGGAGCTAAAATATAAATAAACTGCTGCTAAAATGGGTTTTTCTTTCCCTGCCTTCTACCAAGCCTTATGCCCCTGCTGTCTGGTGACACTGTGTCACTCTGATATGTGTCAAACCCTTGCAAGTGCTTTCCCAAGTACTTTTCTTCAGTTTTAGTGACTGTATCAGGTCACAGAGGATCTGCTGCAGGTGACCACAAGTAAGAGTCCAACAAGGGTAGGAGGGGAAGATGAAGCAGGGGAAGGTGAGGGTGAGGTGTGTCTTGTCCTGCAGCAGTGAGCCATCAGAGGAGCCTGGATGCCTCTGAATCTGCATCTCCAGGTGTGGTTTCAGGGGACAAAGGCTTTGGTAGCAGTACCAGAGAAAAATGGACCCATTTCCTCCTCCATCCCACAAATTGTTCCCACTCTTGTCTTGCAGTGTAGCACACCATCCCTTTAGGCTCAGCAGGAGAAGTTGTTTGTGCAGCTGTGGGCTGGGAAACTTCTCCAATTTTTTTTAAAAAGCAACAATTATTTTGTTGGGTTGTTAAAGTAGCTCTTTCCCCTCTCTTCCCTCTCTGATTCCCACACAGCTGTACTAGCAGTGGTAATGACATAGTGGAGGGAGCAATTCCTGAGGAAGTACTTGTGGGAATAATAGTTAGAAGGAGACACAGGAATACTTTACCTTGCTGCTGCTGCTGAAGAATTCTGTCTCCTGAAAAGACAGCTTTATTCCCCTCTGAACGAGGGGAAGATTTGCAGTGAAGTGTTTTGTTTCTCTGGGGTGGTTTGTGTATGTGTTTTATTGTTCTGGAGAGAGGAAGAAGTGCAATTGTTTGCTTTTCTTCAGTTTTAGTTTCCCCCATCACTTAATTTGTAGATCTGCATTGCTGAACAAGGCTAAAAAGCTCTTGTAAGAGTCTCTGTCTGAATTAAGTGGTCTATTTATTCATTTATTTATTTGTTTTCACTGATAAAGACATTGAGACAAAGCAAAATGGATCTTATATGACTTGGAAGACCTTTGGTCTTGAATCTGCAACGTCATACTTGGCTTCTATAGTGACATTGCCAGTCAGATTTGCACTTTATTCTTGCAGATGAAAGTGTTCCATAAGTTTTAAATATTCCCTTTCCCCCATACCCAGGTTAGCCACTGATTGTTTTCTGTATTTTAGCATTTTTGATCTAAATTAATTGATTTAAGCTGTGTGGATAGAATGAAATTCCTGATATTTTACCATATTTTACTCTTTGGTTATTCTTGAAAACCTATCAGAAAGCAACATTCCAAGGGGTTCCTAAATCAGCTTAGCCAGTGATCAGGAGTCACAGGGAATTGTATGTTCGAGATGTAACTGAGGAAATGAACTGTTTTTGCCAGTGGAAAGAGGATACTTCCCAAAACACTTCAGCTCAAGATCTCTAGTGAAAAATTGAAAGCTATAATTATAATGTGCACTAGGAAGATCTGAGGTATTTGCCATGTCCCAGATAGCTGAAGTAGCAGGGAACCTGTTCAATAATTTAAAAAGGATTCTCAACACATGCTAACATATTACCTAACTGAATGGGAACAGATATTTGGGAGAGAACTGCTGAGTAAATCTTAATTACAGAAGGGGCTTAAAAACTCTGGGATTGTGAAAAGTGGAATAACCATACGACAGTGAAGTTAATTAGATCCACCTACACGGCTTGAAACTTCTTTTCAAGTAGCTGATCTGATTACAGTTGTAAGGAATATGGAGCAACAGAGGAAGTACAATGCTGATTATGTCTGAATAAATAACTTGAAAATCACAAAGATGATTAAAGCTTCTTTAAAATACCATGTGTTTTTAATTTCTGCTCTTGTTCTGTCTCTTCTCATCTCCTGCTGTCCACAGACCTGATAGTCTTCTCTTTTCTGTGTCCTCTGCATCCCTCTCTGCAGCACAGAACTTGTGGAGAACCCTGTGGTCCTTAAAAGAAAGAAAAGGGAATTCAGTGACAGAAGCCAGAATAGTTCTCTGTTTGTGTGTGTCAGCTTCTTAGTTGAAATCAATTTAAAATGCATAGAAGTTCTTTGGAGGGTGAATAAGTAAGAGCCTACAGCCCTGTTTATTATAATGGGTAGGAACGTTGTACAGAAGGCAAAAGAAAAACAAGAAGAAAATATTCACTGACTATTTCCAAGGACTCCCTGGATATGTGAACTTGCCTGTGAAATAAAGCCTTCAGAGGCAGAGGTTCTGCAATGGTAGTTTCCTTTCTCCCATTAACATTTTTGTTAAAAGCTGCTCTTAAGGCTAGTGATGCCTTTATAAATGTCAGAGATCAAGGATGCTCTGCTGAAATCATAGTGTAGTGCCAAAAAAACTAGTAGCTCGCAGCACAACTGTGGCCTTATTACTTTGGTACCATTTGGCCATAGTGGCTTTCTTGCATAGGTTTGACCATCCTCTGGCCTGACTGCAGTGCTGCAGCTGCTTGTCCATCTGTGCAGTGATGGAGAACAAAATGATGACCAAAAAAACTGATAAATTTCTCTTCACCGTGAGCATTCCTTTGCATTGCAGGAGTTTCTTTCTTTATTGTACAGGGATTTATCTAAAAATAACCAAGCCCAAACCAAGCAAACCTCCATTAAAATGTCACTGTCAGTTAAAACCACTGAGTTATTGCTAAAGAACACCAGGGCATGCAGGACACACTGAAACACTTGGGTTTGCCTCCTGCCTTATCCTCCTCCAGATCTGTGTAAATCAGAACTGCCCCATGATCCATAGTGTCCTGTAGACTAATTATAGCAATGCCAGTGGCTGTTGAGAAACACATTTCTCTGCTGAAAAAGAAATGGAGAGAAAGACAAGAACTTCCAGGGCTCTGAGTATCAGTTTTTTTTCTTCGCAGACATGGGAAATTTCCTGGACACAGACCAGAAAAAAACAGTGACTGAAGGACAAGCTGCAGTTCTGAACTTCCCACACATCCTCAGCTATCCAAGACCCCAAGTGACATGGTTTAGAGATGGGCACAAGATTATACCAAGCAGCAGAATGTAAGTGGATTTAAAGCTCAAAATACACCACCCTAAAATATGATTAATTATCTTTGATAACGCAACTTACATTTTAAGTACACTAATTAAGGTTTAAAGAGAATAAAGTAGCCTTGTTCATACTAAGTTTGAGATAAATTACTATTTTAAGACCAGCTCTGAACTTCCAAAGCAGTTTGACAAAATAATTCATGTGGTTTTAATGGTCCTGGTGCAGCACGAGGGCCTGGATCTGCAGAATGTCTGTGCTTCCCTCACACTAGACATTTTCATGATCCATTTTGGAAAAGTAAATGCTCAGCTCTCAATTACATTTACTTGAGTGAACTCGCTTTATGAATACTGAGATTTTCCTTTTGGTATATATGAATCTGTGGGGTTTTTTTTTCCCAGAGTTATGCTTAGTGCTATTTTCCTCACAATAAAATTCCAAATAGTGTTTATTTGTTCATTATTTTTTTTAGCCTCCAATGAGTTTTACTGCTTTTTGAACAATTAGCAGCTCACCCACTAATGGCACAGTACTTACACTTTGATTAGTTACTATCTCAAGGTGTGCTCATTTATTCTTTCCTGCAACAGTTATGAAACCATCCTGTGTTTTTACCTGCTCAGTTTCATGTAGAGACTGAATGGATTTATTGTAACATTCAAAAATGTTGATTAAATCTTTTTTACTTGCCTCACTTATTAGGAAACGGTTGAAATGCCAGGAATTTAGGTTTTATTTTAACTGTATATTATATTTCCATGTGTTCAAAGGGATAGATGTGCTAGCAAATAATGGTAATGGGATATTTCTGTGTTCCAGAAGGAGTGTTGAGTCTTTGGAGTTTATATTAGAAAGGAAAACTCTTTGTGGATTTGAATTTTGTTAATCCATCAGGTATATTTTACTGCTGCTTATGTGCATTTTTGAAACCTGAAAGCTAGTGTTACAGGCACTTTGAAACTGTTACAATTAGTATTGCAGGGATGTGAAGAAACTAGGTAATAATTTATGAATAATTTAATAGTAATTGGATGGGAAACAGCTGGAAGATGAAACAATGGGTTCCTGGGCAATCTCTTGAAGAGAGCTAAGTGACAAATCCTGAGTTATTAACCATTAAGAATCTACTTCCTCCACTTCTGCCATGTTACAAATTTTCTTCTGTGGATGCTGAGAATACACAAATCAGAAATTCACAGGTGGTGACAAAGCTTTGTTATCCTGCTACCCAAGAGTTGCTTGGGAAACCTTACAGGGGAACAGAGTGACCAAGGCAGTGTCTGAAAATGAGATTTGCCTGAGTTTTCTTACAGTTTGGGAAAATTGCAAGTAGAGATATATGTGTCAATGTATTTGTTAACCTAAAAAATCTTCATTTTCATCTGATGTGCTTTACTCTTACTCCTACCCTGTTGGGATTGTTGGGGTCAAAATCACTTGGAACTCATGGACTGTGGTGACATTCAAAAATGGGAGAACTCTATAACACTGATCTATAGCAAGGCTGAAATATACCTCAAGGTTTCCATATCAATTTTATTTCCCTGGTCAGAAATTTTGTCTAAAAGGAACCTGGGGACATTTATCTGACCTGTGTAGGAATCTCTGAATACTTTTGCAGTGGAGGTACACAGGCTGAAAGTGTGAGCCTCCTTGGAAGTTTGATATATGCCATGCAGTAAGGCTGCTACGTTCAGGAAGTGACAGATTTATGGTACACATACCAATCATCAGAGCACTCTGTAGGTCTCAAAGTACTGGAAAAAACCAGACAGCATCCACTTACATCTTGCTATCTGGGAAATTTGGGAAGTAAATATGGCAGTCCAATAAATTTGGGAAACCTGAGAGGATGCATATAAAACTATGAGAAATACCTTATGGGAACTGTTTCTTATCTGTGGAACAAGTTGTACATTTTACATATTTTTCATACACACAGAGGTGTATCAATTTCACTGATCAGTTTGCTGGGTGATCCAGTTAGGCTGATCTGATCCATCAGTCTAACTGGATCTCCTGCTAAAGTGATCAGTGAAATTGATACAACCACCTTGTATGATGCTCTTTAATCTGATTAAAAGTACCTTATATTGCTAAATCAATATAAAGCTTTTTTAATGCTCTTGAACAAGCTTACAATGATTTGGCTAAATCAATCAGCTTCTGTCAGCTGTAATAATGATTTCCAAGAGTGACATTGCTGTGGTGTATGTGGACTTGAGGACATAAGCAGGGCTAAAAACAGGGAGAGGAATGGTGGTTGTGCTACAATTCATTCAAAGAGTTGGTCAAGGTAACTCTTACTCATGCAAAAGCCTTAACATACACGTATTTAACACTACAGCACTTTTGTGCCTCGATAATGATCCTCATGCTTAGGTACCCAGAGCTACTGTCACTCCTAGAATGGATTTATTTCACTGATATGGGAGTGTGTGCCAAGTTTTTGCTTATGTGAGAGATACAAAAGATCAAAAGTAGGACTAGTTCTGAGACAAAAAAAGAAATTCTTAAGATGTTTTAGGAAATGTCATATAATTGGCAGTGACAAAAAAAGAAATTCTTAAGATGTTTCAGGGAATGTCATGTAATTGGCAGCAGGGTTTACCTAGCAGGTTTAAGGTAGTAAAAGCTGATGTCTTTCTGCTTCACTGTGTACCAGTATTTAGGACACCTATGGGGAGGGGATCTGCCAACTGTTCAGTATTCCAGAGGTAGTGTATTTCTAGGGAGCCAAGGTAACACAAGTGCTGAATTGTCAAAAACTATAGTATCACTATATGCATTTTTTTAAAGATACATTGCACTGTGTCAAAGAAGACTCTTATTTGTTCTTTGTGTTTTCTGATAATGATACACATTGACTCAGTTGCCAGTTCTAACAGATCATAGAATAGTTGGGATGGGAAGAGACCTCTAAAATTCAGCTAGTCCAACTCCCCTGCAATGATCAGAGATATCTACTAGACCAGAGTGCCCAGAGCCCCACACAGCCTGACCCTGAATGTTTCCAGGCATGGAGCATCCACTGCATCTCTGGGCAGCCTGTGCCAGTGCCTCACTACACCCAGCATGAAAAACTTCTTCCTTATATCTACATTCTTCTAGTTTGAAACTATTAGCCCTTGTCCTGTCACTATATGTCCTGTCACCTTGTCAATTGTTTAGGCTGGGGGGAGAAAGGTTCAGTGTATAGCTTTGGTTTCACTGGTTTTAGTCAGAATGATAATCCTACTCTCTGGGTGTGCATGGCACTGACATTTTCTGGCAGGAACTTTCCTCTGAGACACAGGCAATTTTTTTCAAACTGTATATTCTGTTCGATTTAACTGCTGGTGTTACTTGTGGTGGAATTTTGCAGCAAATAACTGCATCGGTTCCTGGTTTAGTGGTGTTGCTAATATTTTGTTAAAACCTCCAGATAGAAACGATAGGATGACAAATTCCTCTTAAATGAGTGGGTGTGTAAAGTCAGCAAATCCCTGTGTAATACATGAATGGGAAACAAGTGGCCTGCACCTACTCCTGGGGTTGTTGTTGCAGTTTATGACTCAGGCAACAAACAAATCTGTAGCAGAACTAGTGCGACATGATGGTGTGGATTTAAAAATTTAAATCCTAAAACTCACCTTCATCCTACTTAGTACAGTGTGGGTATATATTCATTTTGATTTTTATGCCTTCTCTGTCACCAAAGCCTCAGGCTGAAGTTTTAAAGGGGTGTTTCAGAAGGATGCTAGAAAAATATGGAGAGTTGGAGAGAAGACCAAAAGTTCAAGAACAAGAGAAAATGAAAGGAATTAGGGTTTGAGGTGTTCATTATTACTTTGCATTCCCCAAGAACTTTTAGAAAAGACTTCTCATTACACCTAGACAGATTAACATTTTCCAAATACCCCAGTAGCCTAATGTGGAATTAAAACTACACTGTTATCCAGGGGCTTATATGGAGAGTTGGAGAGAAGACCAAAAGTTCAAGAACAAGAGAAAATGAAAGGAATTAGGGTTTGAGGTGTTCATTATTACTTTGCATTCCCCAAGAACTTTTAGAAAAGACTTCTCATTACACCTAGACAGATTAACATTTTCCAAATACCCCAGTAGCCTAATGTGGAATTAAAACTACACTGTTATCCAGGGGCTTGACTGATGGTTTCACCTCTCTTTCCCTGCGCATCTTACCGAAAACAATAGCCTCTCTAAAGGTAACTGCATCAAAAGAAATTGCTACTCTGGGATGTCAAGCATTCAGCTTGCCTTGCCCAGGTCTACTTCATCAGGCTTAAAAGCAGAGCACATTTAACTTCCCTTACATGAGCACGTACAGTACCTTGGAGAGACACAAAGGACAGTAGCACCGTCAGGGTCTACAATTGCCTTTCAGTTGTGGTATTGAGAAATTAAATTCTTAGTACTCTTAGAGGGGTTTTTTTTACCTTTTTCTAAGTGAAGCACATTTCACTGAAAAGGTTCACTCCAGCTATCAAATCATTTATTGTTGGTTTCTTCTTTAAGAAGAAAACTTCTATGCAGACATTATTGCTGTCTTCATTAACTCCCTTACAGCAAAACTGTTATTTTCCTCTAGTAAGCTGCAGTTAGATGAATGTTAACTCATGTCTTTTGTTAGTGGAACTATGTCTGACACAAACCAGGAAGGTTCATTTTTGGCATATAAAGGCACTTCTGGGTTGTCCCTTTCAGCTGGGTGGACATTTAGTCACGTAGTTGACTGTTAATGAACCGAAACACTTTACAAATGTACTTCAACCCATTGGAAAGGGAAGACGAATTGCATTGACTTTAGGTACACATGAGTTAATATCTATTTTTTGCAGTAAGAACAATTCATTATGCATTTGGATGTGTGTGGTCATTACTGACTCTTAGAGAGACTAAAGGTGCTGACAGATTGTGGAAGTGAAAGCACATTAGGCACAAGTAACTGTCAAATCTGACTTGCTGTGGTTTTGAACACTCACAATACCTTGCAAATAAGCAAAACTGTGGCAGATTTACTAGACATTTGGGAAGGTAAAATTATACATATATTAACGGCAGTCTCAGAAAAACCAAAGTGGCTGTGGCAAAATAGGCTTTAAAAGATGAGAAAAATTAATGTCTCTAGGAATATTCAGATTTTGGGCTAGCATTAGATTAGCTTTTTCTTTGATGATAGCAATTCATTTAATGTGCCAAGTATACATTTTTCACTTTAAAACAAGTACTACTTCATTTTTCTAGGAGCAGTCCTAGTGGCACAAAGCATTTCTCTCCAAACATGGCCTGTCATACAACTTAGGCAAGTTGCACATAATTACTTTTCACATACACTGGGTAACACTTCCATTAAGATGATGATGATTATCATTAGTGAACAATAAATGCAGAGACTGTCAACTCTGCGATGTATTAGCTGAGAAATGCTTTAAAAAATAAGAAGTTTGCAGATGTCTGCTGACATGGAGTGACACCTCTCAGCAGTGAGAGATGTGACAAAACCCCTTTAATACTGGTTTTATCTGTCTGTACCTTTTACAGGCTCCATGTTAAAGCCAGTACCTGAAAAAAACAAGAATATTTGGTAGAATGAAATGATTTCCTTCAACTGAAATTCATTGTTCTCCTGTAATTCATTTATTTAACCAAACTCCTGCGTTGAGTAATTTCAGCTGGAAGGAACAGGCAGCACTAAAAATCATCTTCCAGCAAGTTTTACTGTTCTCCC
>NW_008657536.1:143225-193695 GCF_000695815.1 Acanthisitta chloris | reverse complement strand
TAGGGAAATCTCCCATCATCTCTTCAAGTGCTGGGTTTGAGCAGTCCTGATGCTGTCAGTGGGCTGGGGTGAGTGTTATTGTCTGCTGTGCTCAGCAGAGGATAACGGTAACACCTCAGGGTAAGCAAATCCCAGGATTATTTTCTAAAGCTGTTTGACTTGTCTAGATTCAACCTCCCTGTTTTCCTCTCTGCACGTAATTTGTTTGCCACAGGTTTTAAACATATGTTTCCAAAATTAATTTATGCAGACCTCTTCACTTTTTAGGCTGAAATTTCCTGTGTTGTTAGATGAAGGGAGAGGAAGGCTGAGTAGTATTTGGGGACTGTGACATGCTGAATGCAAAGTGTGTGGGAGCAGCTCAGCCCATTTCAGGTGGAAGAGGGACAGGAGAAAAAAAAAATTGCTGCCAAAGAATATGCCTTTTAGCAAGGCTCATTTGGAAGTGGATTCCTCCCAGGAGAGACACTCTAGCTGATGAGATGAGAGGCACATTTTGGGATTTGACCAGTATGTTTCATTACAAATTTGGACCACAAACCACAGAGGGTTTTTTAATATATGTATTTTTCATCAGCCAGGGGAAGTTGCTGCTGTTATGCTAGCACTATAAAATCTGTATTTTTTTTGCTGGAAAAAGAGTGGCTGGTTGGAACTAATATTGTGTTTTAATGGGCCTGGGCTGCTCACAGTATCTTCCAGCACAATCTTCACCAGCTGAAAATTTCAATGAAACTTGAAAGATCACTGTCTAAGAGGAAAATCTGACTGTTGGATATTGTTTTTCTTATGATGATCACATATAAAGCACAAAATCATTTTATGTGCTGCTACACTTATTAATCATAGATTTGGAATTTGTAAAACAAAGGGAATGGAAGTGTCACTAGAAGGAAACCTTTTTGCTCTAAGTATGATTTACTTATCACAGCTTGCAGTAGAAATTGATTTATGAGTTTGTTGCTTTCTGGGGACAAATGTACTTTGAGAGAGAAAATATGGACTATGAAAGAAATGTTAATAGCATTACTCTTTGAAAGTGAACTAGACACTATGTTTTAAAAATCAGCTCCAGTTTAGAGTTGGACAAATATGAAGATTCATTATCATCATACTTTGGGGCTCACTTTTTGCATCTGCTGCATTTTCTAATCAGAACTAAATATGCTATTAGGGACACATCACAAATATAATCCTTTAATAACTAATGTGCTTTTGTGGAAAACCATTTTTCTGTCCATCTTTGAACTACTCTATCTACAAATGAAAATATTTTAATATGCAGCCAAGATAGGACTATTTAAAAGTGTCACAGCCATTCTTAAGAGCAAATATGCAAAAGAAAACTATTGCTTTATGCTTAAAAAGTGGCAATTGTTCCCAAATCCCTGGGAACAATTTATCTCCTGTGGCCCCTCACATATCTCTATTTTTATGGAAATAGATGCAAAATGCTTGTGACTTATCAAATATAGCAGAAGGTAATGTCTTGTGTTTACCAATTAACTTTTATTAATCAAAACTGACTGAAGTAAAATGTGTCTGTCAGTACTCATGGCTATATACTACAAAGGGCTGTTAATTTTCTTTTGGTGCAGAAGAGGAGAAATGCTGTCCCTCCTTCTAGTGGATTTTTCTATGATGTAAAAAGGTGTTAAGACATGCAAGTTTGTAACTTCATGATACAGATTTACATAGAGCACTTTCAAAGCCTGTCATTAGGGCAGAATTACTTTCAGAGTGAAAACTGCTGTGTGATTCAGGAAGGAAAAAAAAAAACAACACAACCCAAAACCACAGAACTTTGCACTCTGGGGATGTATTGTGGCTTTTGTGGTTGATTTGCATCAAGTCGACTTGGTTAACAGTATTCAGGCTGAATCTAAAGAATTTGGTGGATGGGAGCAGACCTGAAGCAGCTCTTCCACAGAGGGGGAAGGAGCTGGCAGTCTGCTGGGGCCCCTCCAGTCCTTCCCTCTGAGTGGAGCCTTCAGCTGGTTGTGTTTGGCCTCCATCTAGCAGGTTCCAAATGAATTTCAATACATTGTAAATGCTCTGTCTGATGTTTCCTGGGTCTGTCTCATCTGTATTGGAGAAGGGATTTTTGGCTCTGGTGAAACTTTGCAAAATGGGAAACCCCAGACAAACTCTGCCAATATTCATATGAAACCTGTTTGTCTGCTGCATGTTAGTACTACCTTTATTAGGTCATGAATATTTTTAAATTTACACCTCTGGCTATTTTTATATATTACACAAATCTGTCATTTCGTATGTCAGGACCAATCCTAGACATAGGCAAACAAGGCAACTGTTTTGGGGTGAGAACAGCCATCACTGGCTTGCTCAACTTGACTACCTTTGCTTTTATCTCGAAGTTCCTGTCACTAGAGTGAACAAAGAGTAGAATAGATCAGCCTACTTTTCATCATAGCAGGGGCAAGGGGAAAGAATAAGCAGTGGAAATGCTGGAGTAAGTCTGTTCCCATTGCACCTGGCTGATCCCTGCTGTCAGCCCAGGGATGAGGGAAACCACAGCTGGTCAAGGCAGGGGTGTGTATGAAGATGTGGCTCCTGAGAGAAATAGATGTTGTTTTTCTACCCTGATGGAGGAACAAAAAGACAGTGAGGAACTCAGAAGATGACATGGCCTGAGGAGCTGATCACAGTCCTTGGAGAAGGAGAGTGTGGATGGGAGGAGCTGGGAAGACAGTGGTCTGGGAGTGGTGGTCTGCAGCTTTCACTTCCCTCTCAGGAGTGCAGGGGCCAGACAGTGTGGCCCTCAATATTCTTTAGTCTCTTACCCTAAAACCTTACTGACCTTCTCAATCCAAACTCCCACCAAAACCCTCTGTAGTGCCACTGTTCCCTCCCAGACATATGTCCCCTCTGGACCTACCCTCTGGTCACTAGAAAACTGAATGTTGCCAGAATTTTGCCTCTGTGATGGTTTAGGTGTGGGATCAGAACCTAATGTGCCATTGACTAATAAATTCACAGCTCAAAAAGCAGGAGAAGAAATATTTAACAGCTCTTAGCTTGCATGTTCCTGGCTACTTGAATTCTCAAATTAGAGGTATAAAGGAGACCTTGTTTAGGGAAAGCACTTGGAAGCCTTGAAGTAAGTTCTGTACAGCAACATATTATGTATTTTCTCCAAAGCCTCACAGGCTATTCACTTTATAAAATTGGGTTTTGCTAGATTTTACTCAATGATTTTTCAAGAAACTGCATTTGCTGTTGTCATTCAGCAACCAAGACCATTTGCAAGAATTTTAACGACTGTTGCTGTCTGCCAGCTGCCATGTGTTCCATCCCTACTCCCTGCATAATACCTCTTCTCTGCAAGAAGAGTGCAATACTTTCATAGTAATCACTAGTTCAAGTCACTGATTATTTTAAAACATCAAATCTCATTTTTGGCAATCCATCATCTGTTTCCATGGGAACTGAAACTGCCCTTAGCAGCAACAAGAAGCAGAGTTTATTGGGATACTTACACATTTCAATGGCTGTTCTTAGACAGCTGCATTTTCTGTTTACCCAACAGATATTGCAGCAACAACTTCATAATGCACATTTTAAATTCTATGTACATTTCATTTTAATGTAGTTAAATCTTTATTCATATTTTTCACAATTTAGCAGAAACGTTGTAATTGAGGAGAGAGAGAATGTCAGTAATCTCCATCACATGCAGTCAATATTGGATGCTTCCATCAAGTGTCCTTACTGTTGTTTTATCTAGGATTGTGACAAAATGAATGGAAAAATGTCCTGCCTTGTGGAGGCAAAAGATAGGTGGAGGCTCCCACTTTTAAGGGTGTCAGGTACAGTATTATATTGGTGATTTTATCCCAGAGTTTCTGCTATCCAAAGTCTTATTTCCTCCAGACCTTCTGCCCCAGAACAACCATTTCCCCAAGTCTGCAGCTCACCTTTCTGTTCCAGAGCTGAAATTTTCCTAATTCTTCCTATGTCACCACCATTTATAAACACCATTGATCAAATCACTAAGTAGTAGTAGTAGTGTGGATTTAAATCTGCTGTTTTGCTGTAGGTTTGTAGGGAGTATTTCAGTGGCAAAGAGAATAATTGGGCAGCTAATTGAACGGAGTATTAATATGCATATCTAGCCAGCTTTTTTTTCTTTTCTTCCAACTGCTTCAGAATGAAAAATCATTATTTTGGAGTTTGACATTATTTTGGTTCAGGAGCAAGGCAGCTATTTAAAGCAAATCTTGAATCTTGAAAAGCTGTTCTACTACCAGACCTTAAACAAACCAACCAATCCTCATCTTATCCCATCTTCTAATACTATTTTTATCAGCACAGTGGGAAGTTGGCTTACTAGGAAGTATTTTGGGGTAAAATAGATCATATGTACTAATAAACATTCTGGAATGAAACTGAAGATGATTTTGTCTTGCAAATTAGGGGGAGAGAGGGAATTAGTAAGTGCTCCATCTAGTACTGAGGTACAAGAGGAGAAATGCTGATCTCCCCAGGCTCTCAAATTGCCTCTGAAGAGTTTCCCCTAACATGAAGCATCTCATAAACTACTGTGAAAGTTGACAAAACCATTCCCTAGCTCTTTTTGTCAGCAACTAATGTACTGCATCTTACTTGGTGAAGTTCAGATAAATTAACTGTCCTTTGGTAAAGGGATAAAGTTCTCTGATTTATTGGATGATCCCACAATAAAAGTACTGTTAATTCTGTTGCAAGTCTGCAAGTCGTTGTGTCTTGGATTGTATCCCTCCTCTCAAACCCTTTCTGTCCCAAATCTCTGTGTGAGGAGGTGAGTGAAAGTGCCTTGAAAATGCTCAGTTCTTGTTTCTTTATGCAGTCTGTGTTTCCACAGAGCTGATCACAGACCATGCAATCACAGAACCCACTTTGTAAACTAAATATCTGCCCTCACATCTTTGTGTCAGTGTATTTATCAATAATTTATTCACATTTAGCATAATTATGAACAATTCCAGCTATAGTTTCCAAGAGATGGATTTGGCTGCGTACATCTGTAGCTAAAAACCTGCTGCAGCAAGGGGCATGATAAATACCTGGGGACTGATGGCTGAGGTTGCATATCAAGAGAGTGTGAGCAGAGAATATTGTGCAGCTGCTTTGCTGGGACCTAGATCTGGTATTGACTCCACCCAACTCTGTTTTTTTTCAGGGGTAAATCAATTTATTTTAAAGAATTTTGAATTTATTTTAGCAGAAGCAGTGAAAATACCTTGGAGAAATCCTGTAAATATATCTTTGTTGGATATTGTAAGATTTAAGTATTCCAATACAAGAAATAAGCTAATATGTCACTCATAATTTAATAAAAACAAGGAGTTGGCAAAATCTTCTTGTTTCAGTGAAATAAAGAGAAGTGGTGGTTTAATATTTTAATGCCTGATAGCTTCCAATCCATAGCTGTCAGTGCTAATTTCCCTAAATGAAAGACTTTATGGTGCTGAAGGTTCACTAATCAAGATTCATAAAGGTACAATTTCAGTTGTCATCCTCTTGTCTCTTTGGGAAGCCACTTTTAGTCAGGAAACAATTCCTGAGTGGAAAAAAAATACCAAGCATGAAGTAGAAAAACTAGTGTGTAAGATATACTTTGCTTTCTCTCCTGAAACCTTCAGAGGTGATACCGGATGAATAAAGAATCTGAACTTCATGCCTGGATTTTTGAATTATTTAAGCAAAATTATTGCATCAGTAGGAAAATTTCTGATTGAGGAACACCTTTTAGAGGTCTTTTTTTTCTCGCTGGGAGAGGGCAGTGAGTTATAGGGGCTCTGAGTGCTGTCATCTCCTCCAAAGCCTGCTGCCCCCAGTGGGATATTCACTTAGTCTGCTCTAACACATTCTATTACTGGGAGGTGTGGATTTTAATCATTTCTGTAGTAAAATCTGCATGTTCATCAAGTGCAGTGCTCTTGCTCTTCGAGTAGGTTTGGTACAGACAGATTGTGTTGCACCAAAGACAACACATTGTATTTGCTGCAGTTTGGTTTATATCTAAACTCGTCAATGTAAAGAGCATGTGGCACTTAGTGCCATGGTCTAGTGACCAAGGTAGGGTTGGATTCGATGGTCTTTGAGGTCTCTTCCAATTTGGTTGATTCTATGATTGATTCTATGTGTATGATATAAAATGGTCAGAGTATGGCAACGAGGTCCAAGCTACCCAGCTGGCTGCCAGGTGATTTGCTAGTAATTTAAATGTTTTCATTTCCTAATACTTAATTTACACCTCTGAAATAGCATAGTAAGAAAACCTTTGTATAACACCAAAGTCCTTTCCGTGGGGTTGCAGCTGTTACTCCATGCAGACCTTAAAAAACCCAGTCCATTGGGTCGTTACTCAGATGCAAATGTTGAATATCTTCTTTTATTAAACTGCAAAAGGGATTTGCCAGAATTATGAAAAGGACTCTTGAGCTTGTGCTTTATAAATGCTAATATCAAATCTAGTATTTTAATAAGTTTTTTAAATTTACATTTTTAAGTATAGTGCATTGAGTGAGCTTTGAAGGTGCACCCTCTCTCTTTGACATTTACTTTCTGTTCCAGCAGCTCCTACTCTTTCACACTTAAGAAGATCTTTGCACTTTAATCTTTTGACCATTGAAGAGTGTTTTACCCTGTGCTCTGTTGGCCATGAGGTGGAGGGGGAGGTATGGAACAGCTGCAGTTTGTTCAGTCAGACCTGTATGGGATACAGAAACAGAGGTGATCCAGAGAAGGACAAGGAAAATGTCCTAATTGTTTTAGAATAGGGAAATAAAATTGTGCCATGTCTTGTACTTTGTGCATCTTAGTTATGTCTTGGCAATTGGAACAGAATTTGCAATGACATTAGAAAAGCTTTATCAAACACAGTGTTGGCATCATGGAAGGGATAAGGGAAGTGTCTGGGGTTTGCTGTTTGGTTTGTTTGGGGTTTTTACTATTAGTTGTATCAGTGATGTGTTCAGCAGATTTACATAAATGTTCATTTGTGTGTTTGCACTGAAGCTTTGGAATGTTGCAGCTCCTGGAAGCTTTTGGAATGAAATGCTCTAGGTGCAGGTAACCACCTCTTTTTCCTTTGGATCATTCTATGTTACTGTGAACACTTATCTTTCTGAAAGCTGAAATAATGGTAAAGGTAATGAAATCTCATGCTTCAGGGCATATGCTAATGCCTACAAATCTACTTCACGTTTTGTGAGATTAATTAGTTAATATGTGTACAGCATTTAGAACATCATTAATTTTAAATTTATGTGCCAAGAATTGCCACAGACTGATCATCTGTGGAACTCAAGAGTTAATTTCTTCTGTATACACTGCACAAATTAAGAACAACATTAATTTTTGAATCATCTGTGTTTGTTACTGACACATCATTTGTCCCACAAGGCTAACGTGCTACATTTGGTATGTTTAAAGTAGAGCTAGTCCTGGTTAGTTGGCTCAGCGTGGTACAACTTGATGTACCAGGTTGGTATGTTTAAAGTAGAGCTAGTCCTAGTTAGTTGGCTCAGCGTGGTATAACTTGATGTACCAGCCTGGCCATGTCCACATAAGATCACAGCTGCCTGATGAACTCTAGGAGGCACCTTTAAATGCTTTAGATTTACACTTAATCATCACACTAGGAATCCTCAAATAGCAGACTGGAACGAGGGCTCTGGACCTTCACTGTTTTTTCTTGCAAGGATGTTCTTGTGTCCATCGAGAAATCAGTAGTGGTTTGACATGTATGTTGCAAAATTTACAAAGCCTGTAAAGGAGGATTTATATTAGGAAGACCAGAAGTGAAACTGGAATATATACATGAAGTAAAAGAGTAGATGTTCACAGCCATTGAATAGTCATGGCAGATTGTTGAGGAAAGATGTCAAACCCAACCAGTCTTCCCTCTATGCTCATCCAGTGGGAAAAAGGTGATTTTCAATACACAGAGTAAATAAAGGCAAATCAAGAAAAAAAAAGCATAAGAAAACTTACTCAGGGATAATAACCTTGACTGAAACTGGAGGAAGGATGAACTGTTTTAACTGATCATTTGAGTTTTTCCTCCTCAGAAGGTGCACATACCTTAGCTTCATTAATCAGTCTGTGTGGATTTGCACTTGACAAAAAGATATTAATATAAGATTTTCACCCCATATTACTTTTAATTAGTGAGTAGTTCAGAATGAGATTTGTAATTACAAATTGGCATCAGGTTTAAGTATGTTGAAACAAGCACTTCTCTATGGAGCTTATTTTCACAGAGACCGAAATGGTTGATACTTGCACTGCATGTTGTGCCTGTTTGGTTTATGATTTTTCCTGGAACTATGTTTGCTGTCATTTGCAAACAAGAGAGATCAGTCTGTTATTTACTGAGGCTGAGTAAATCACAGTGTATTATCCAGTTAGGAGACAGTACACAGAGTAAGCAGATCAGGAAAATGTATTTCAGTGCCAGCTTCATTAAGTCGATAATCATCTCAATATATTCCCTTACAACTTCAACAATTAGTAACCGTAGTTTTCTTCTCATGATTGTCTTTAATCAATGGTACAAAAAATATCCCCAAGAAAAATTCCATGGTAATTAGAAGCTTCCAGAAAAATGTTCCCATGTGTGGAGCGTTGCAGCAGTAAGAGTCACAGGACCCAAATTTGCTCGTTAGTTCTGGATTCTGAAGGGTGGAATTCATCACAGGTGATATAACAGCAGTTCACCTCTGAGGAAACACCTTCATTTCTGTCATAAACCATATGTTTCTTCAAAAGATATTCTTGTTTCCAGATACCTCAACAGTAGGACATGGCCACATGCAGAGAGTACCAATGGCTTTGGTGGCCCCATTAGATTGGTGTCAGGGTTTAGTATTCTGTGACTGTGCTTATCTCCCTTGGCAAGACCGTGAAGAATTACTTCGTTCTTGAAAAGCAGTTAGTGTGTTATTAACTTTGCTCACACAATAACTTTTGTGCTGGGCTTTCAATTTCAGCTTCTGCCATTTTAGCCTAAGCTTCTCAAGGCTTTTTTTTCATGAAACTTCTTTAGATTTTTCAATAATAGATTTTAAAAAAAAGTCGATACATTTATTTACAGAATATGGGAGTAAATAATGCCATAGTGAAATCACTGTGGAAGAAATACCCCCAAAGTGAGAAAAGCCTGGAGTTGGCTCTAACCCATACCAGTCTCCTCAACAGCTCCTATAGGTGCACATGGTCATGGCCATTCCCTTTCCTCACCCAGCCTGTGATCCCAGGGCTGCCAGCAGCTCAGGCTGGTTTATTGACTGGCTCTACTGGGGAGGAAACTTGTCCTGGGCTTAAGAAGTTGCAATAAATGAAATGACCAGAAAGAAAGGGACCAGGCAGTGCCAACGTGGCAGAGCTGTCAGTCTAACCCGGATGTCAGTGATTGTGAAAAATTGATTTGATGTTACTCTGTTTATTTTTCCCTTTTTTGTTCCTTTCAGGAACTGTTTTCCATAGTGCTCATGAGTCTTGGTAGGAAATCAGTGGGGAATCAGAGAAGTATTTCTGTCAGGAGTGCACCAATGTGAAATCCTCCTGCTTGGTGCATCACTCTCAGTCTCATAGACTGAGCACAGGTCAGGGAGGTGACAGGTCTGTCCACACTCACTGGTCAGGGCAAGCAGCTTCTTACCGCACAGAATGTCCAAAGTTTTGAAGGAAAGTAATACCTCCCTGAGGATCAACACCCCTCCTCAAAATCAATCTGAATTTTGGCCTTGGATGCCTTTATCATGGATGAAGAAATGAGAAGAAATGGTGAACAATATTATTATGCAAAGAGTTTGAATATTGAATATATTTTGAAACTTAAAGAAACAATACCCAAATCATTGAAAAGGCCCTTTTTTTCTTTATTTAAGATGAGTTTTGATTTATAAGGTGCTTTCAGAAAATTATACGTGAAGATATTTTTGCCCAACACACTTCAGTCTGACATACTTGCAGTTTTATTCTGAACACAGACAGTGATCTCTGATGGCATTGCTTATCTGTGTCACCACATCGGTGACAATGGAGATGAGACAGGTGAATAAATATCCTTGCAAGTGCTACTGGCTGCTATGGTGTGCTAAAGCCAGTTGTGTATCTCACAGAGAAGACTCCTGGCTTTGTAGTTGCAATGTTAAACATCTCTTGTTTTGTATACTTAGGATGATAACTTAGAAGGACATTTGTTTCAGAAGCAAAATTCAGCAATCTAAGACTACCTATTCATTTTGTTCCTGTCTAGAGATGAGGAGAACATCCTATTTCCTTTTAGGGTCTCATAATTGGAGACAAAAAATGTCAAAGGTGCCTACAGGTGTACACACACATTAGTCTGATTGGAATAGAGCAGATGAATTCTTGCTACTACAATCTTCAGTGAGGAATGAAGCTCCATGACCATCTTTCATTCATTCAATGTAGCTATTCAAAGTATATTATTATTTTTAGTTGACTTATCGATTTTAAATAAATGTTTATGTGAGATAAAGTGTTGCTGAATGTTTTGTAACGTGTCATAAAGTTTGCTGAGCATCATCTGGATTGATCACACCCAGAATGAAATCTACTGATAGAGTGTTTCCATGGTGATTTCTTGGAGGGTTTTTTTTCTGGTCATGTCTTTTAATTCTCTCTCTCTCTAATATATTAGATTGTTCTCACTGTGGTGAGTTGAAAGCTCATGGACTACAAGAAGCTTCAGTATTTTCCTGTGCTCCCTGCTGCTTTGTGTATTCTGTCACTGGCATAGTCACTTAATTATATGACAGACAATAACTGCTCTCTGAGGGAGTAGAAACAACTGTTGAATTCATTTTTAAATTATATCATATCGCTCCGTTCGAAACCTCTTTTAAATAAATGTTGAGGATAGAACTATTGATGTGGTTTTTAAACTTTAAATTTCAGTTAGTTCAGATCATTTTAAATAGTCCTTTAGCAAGAATAAATCAGTTTTTATGACTTTATAACTTTCAATTACAGTCTTTGGAGAGAATAACAGTGTGTTTCAAGGAGCTGCAAAGTACAACAACAAGGAGATGCTGCTGTTCTATTTGTGCAGGCTTTAAGCTCCTGTGGAACCTAACAGGAGTGTTTCAGAAGGAAGCACATCCTGGAGGGATCCTTGAGTGTGTCAGTCTAGGTGTGGCTTTGATCTAGTGTTTGAGCTTTCACTTGGGGAGCTTGCTGACAAACCTTGTGGGGAGATGCTGCTGACCTACTTTGCTGTATTTCAGCTGTTCAATAAAAATGGCCTGAGAATCACAAGCTGTTCTAGTCTTCACTGATGAGCCACTGAATTGCATGGAAAGATGTTTCCTCTGTGCAAATTGCAAACTGGTGGCACTGATGGAGAAATTTCAGGCTTAACTAAGAGCTGACTCCATTGCAAGGTGTTGGACAATGCTAAAGCTTTAAATTGTAGCTGGAGCAGATTTAAACTAAATCAAGTAAGGACCTGTTAGATACTTATTTAGAACAGACCTAAGTGTTCTATATTTAGAACAAAGACTGAGGAGTTGGAGAGATGGGTAGGTAGAACCCACTCGATAGTGTGGATTAAAGTCTTACCTGGTAATTGATTCTAAGTGTGTCTGATGGGTTCTTATCTGAAAATGTTAGTTTTTAACAAATCTTTCAGGTCCTGGTAGAATCCAAAGGCTTATGTGACTGCTGTAATTCCAGTCCTTAGAGAAACAAAAAGAATGACTCAAATGGCAATCTCATTAGGGGACATCACTCCTGGGCAGAGGAGCTGAATGGCTCTCTTGGCACTGTAGCAACAAGAAATGGTAAATTCATCCTGCTTTAATTCTTTGGAGTGTCATTTACTGATTTGTTTCTGCCTGAGCTTTGTTTCTGTGTATGCAGATTCCACTAATAAGATAGACTTTGGAAATAATGGAAAGATTGGAGTAATTTTTCTCTCCTCTTTCTGACTCTCTTGCCTGATGTTGGCACTTACTTGAACAGCTGGACCAAGGTTGTACCAGGTAAATCCTTAAGTCTCCCTTGGTCCAGCTCTAAGATGTTGGGTGCCAGGAGAGAAAATAGTTATCCATGTTGATTTTGGCTGCTTAGGGAGGTTTTCCTCTGACCAGTTAGACATATGACTCTTGAAACTACATTGCTGGATTCATTGCTTCTACTGTTGCTTCAGTGGTGAAGCAGAAATGAGGGAGCAACTGTTTGAAAATGTCTGAAATGTTTGGCATTAATACCCCTCTGAAACATCTATTTCTTGTTTGCTTTCTCTGACTTCCTCTGTAGCATTAAGCACTTAGGTAACTATTTTCTTTTCTGTCATGATAATGCCATATTCTCTGATTTAGGGATTTTTTCTGATAAAGCCTTTACATACTTTCTTTTTTTTTTTTTTCCACAGACACAAAGACAGATCAATGAAACCTATGAAAAAGGTGCTAAATTTGCAAATGCACCATTAATTCCAGGATAGCTGTGTTTCAGATTGACCTGGTATTTTTCCATTTCAAAATAAGAAAAAAAAGGCAGCCTAAATAGCAATAAGATGTGTAAAGGATAATATTTTCTCAGGTGAAATCCCATTCAGATTGTCAGGCACAAAAATGTAGTTAAGACAGAGGTGAAAAATTCCCTCCATTGAACCAACTTCAGTGAAATGATACAGATTAGAAAAACAAAAGTCATGAACAGTAGAAATATGAAGAATTTTCTAATACTAAATGTATTTTTTTCCTTCCTTCACTATTTCTGCTTTCTTTCCCTTTCTCACTTTCAATACATGGATTGTAAGATTTCATTATTTACTGCATAAATCAGTGGTTTACCTTCTGTAGGTGATTTCAAGATATTTTCTGGCTTAGAATTATATCATGGAATTCAAATTTCTCTTCTGCTCCAGGATCTGAGTTGCTATTCTAAGACTTCTAGTGCTTTGCACTTTTATGTGACCCATGATGAAACTGTTTGTACAACCACAGATCTTACAGAATTTGGACCCTTTTCTTTCATAGATCTTACTCCACTTTTCTGACTGAGGAGTTGGGAACTTTAGGTGGTATTTCAGGTAGTTCTGTCAAATATCACCACAAGTAGGATGATATAAATCCTTTTTCCCTTATGCCTCAGGATTTTTCCACATCAGCAGTGTTTTCTGCATTGGAACCTTACAGGGGAACAGGACTAGTTTTCCACCTCTGCGTGCTCACTGCAATTGCCCTAGACATACAGATTATGGGAGGGAAGTTCTGTACATGAGTTTGAATCATGCAATAGGAAAAATTCAAGAAAAATACAAGCAGATTAATACAGGGGAATCCAATCATTTTACTCTCCTGGAATTTTCAGATGATGGACTTGACTGAGCATGAGCTTCTAATTCACTGTCTTACTGCTCCATATCATCCAAAATAATCGTATGTATAATTAGTATTCAATTAACATGAGTTACATTTCTCTAACTGCTACTAACTTTGAATCTCCATTTACAGATTGTCCTAACTTGATAGCAATATCTGTCTTTTATGGTGTCTAATTGGCTTTTAGAAGGGATAAATTAGGTTTTCCACTAGAACATAAGAAATGCCCTATTGGCTCAGACTAATGGTCCATCGAGCTCAGTATTCTGGCTTGCCACTAGGAAAATGAGATGCTCTTCAGGGCAGCTCATGTCCCTGTTCTCCTCCAGCATCCAGAATTTTGGGGCTAGGAATGCTGGAGGGTTAATTCCTGCCCAGTTCTTCTAGTATGTGGTTACACACTGGCTGTCCATGAGTGTGTCTCTTCCTCTTTTGAACCTGCTGATATTATCAGCCTCCACCCTGCTTTTTTCTTTGCTGTCATTAAATATTATTAAAACTATGATACAGCTTTTTGTAATCATAGATGTGATTTCTTTAGCACAGATTACATAAGGAATGTTGCAAACAAACAAATGGATTGTTGGTACCTTGAGCACTTACAAAGCACATGGACAACATGATGATTTTGTTCTTTAAAACTTTAGACTTAGCAAAAACATTAGAGGAAAATTGAATTTAAACTGTGAACTGTTTCATATTTGTAGAATTTGTCTAGGAAAATGGCTAAACATAATAGTATGGTGGTTACAGTCACAGCCTATCCTAAATTGGATGGAATGCTAAAGGTCTGAGGGTACTAGACAAGGAAAATACAGGATGACATTTGGTTGAAAAATAAAGGCTCTTTCAGAAAAGGAAAGAAACCCAAACTTGGCCAATGATTTAATGATCAAGAGGTGACACTTGCTCTGCAGAGGAAGAATGTTTGAGTCTAGGAGGTCTGGAAGGCAAAAAAAATTGAAACTTTTAGTGTGATCTTTTAGGCTAATCATCTGACTCTAAACTGGATTCAGCAAGAGGGCAATATATGCTTCTCTTAATACTTTGATCTTTGCTTCTGGGCTGTTTGACAAAGGACTAAGTTAGAAGAGGTTTCCAGGATGTTACACTGGCAACATCTCCTAATAGATACAACATGGGACTGCTTATATCTATACCCTGAAATAAATTTCCCCTTAATCACTAAAATCCAACCTTTATTCAGGGTTAGGATTCACCCATCCCTATACAGATAATACTGATAGAGCTATTTATACATCATGGCTTTTTACTGATGCAGAAATGCCTTTAAATCTTGAAGCAAATTTACTACGTTGACAAAAATTCGGAGCCTTTACTAATACAAGTGGAAGAAATGTCTTGAACTCTCTTACTCTACTGTCTATGGGCTGAAGCATTTTCACAATCTGCCCCATCATCACTGCCTTAAGCTGATTAAGGTTTAATGTGTTGTGAAGACACTTTACTCGGGAGGGGGATTAGCTATGCATCAATCCATAGCAATAACTCATGAATCATCAAAAGAGGCACTGAATAGCCATGTTTAGCATGGAACATGTTCTTGGGTTAAAACACAGTTCATCAACTTCTTCCTCTGTTGGAGAGATTTCAGACTCTAGCAGTTTCCTGGGTTATTTGAATGTCAGCCTTGAAATCTCCTTCCTCAGTCATGGAAGAGTAGATGACAGCATAAAACTAAACAAAATGCCACTTTTCTTAGGAGGAATTGATTGAATACTTCTGAAACTGCACCAAAAGTAGCCTGACCAGTAGGTTGAGGGAGGAGATGCTCCCCATCTGCTCTGCTCTGGTGAGACCCCACCTGGGGCACTGCATCCAGCTCGGCGACCCCCAATGTCTGAAGGTTGTGGACATGCTGGAGTGAGTCCAGAGGAGGCCACGAAGGTACTCTGAGGGCTGGAGCACCTCTGCTATGGAGACAGGCCAAGAGAGCTGGGGCTGGTCAGCCTGGGGAAGAGGACTCCAAGGATGCCAAGAGCTGGAGAGGGACTTTGAACAAGGGCCTGGAGTGACAGGGTGAGGAGGAATGGCTTCAAACTGACAGAGGGCAGCTTAGATTGTGAGGGTGCTGAGGCTATGGCACAGGTTGCCCAGAGAAGCTGAGGCTGCCCCAACCCTGGAAGTGTTCAAGGCCAGGTTGGATGGGGCTTGGAGCAACCTGGTCTGGTGGGAGGTGTCCCTGCCCATGGCAGGGGGTGGGACTGGATGAACTTTAAGGTCCCTTCCAGCCCAAACCATTCTTTTATTCTATGAATATTTCTATGCCTGATGATTATTTTCCATGATAAATAGGAAAGATATCTCAGATACCATTAGATAAACATTTCTGGGCAATATATATTTAGCATTTTCTCCAGGAGGAAGAGTATTTGGCCATGTAACTCTGCTGAATGAATTTCTTTAAAAACAGAGCTTGTAATTGTAATTAAGTATCTGAAATTGCAGCAGTCAAAATCCAATTTCCTAAAACATTGAACGGAGTCTGTTTTAGAGTGCACTTATACCACACTAAGGAAGGGAGTGGAATGAACTATAATTTAGCATATTTGCAAAATCTCATACAAAAAAACTCCATAGCATGTGCTTGCATGACATGTAACTCCAGTGAGTGTCATCAATTCTTGTCCCTGCAGGAGGAGGTTTACCCGAACAGAGAAGATAGAAAAGGTTTTGATTACCAAATCCCAGTATGAAAAAGGCTTTAGATCCAGAAGACATTTAGCAAAAAGAACGTATACTGATCAACATCTGGAGACAAATAGGGTCCTGCAGGAGGATGTTAGCTGCAAAATAAAAGCAAAGAGGATAATAAATGCAGATTATAAATAAACAATAAGATTAGAGAAGACATTTCAGCTGTAAGCTCTTCTTAGGGCTATGAGAAAATGTATTCTAGTTTTTTTTCCACAGCCTGAAGATGGTCTCATAGCCCAAGTGTCATCTCTTATTTGGCTTTCTTCACTAGTGCAAATTAACCCTTCATTCAGTGTTTTTACACTCTATACTGATGCTGAAAATTATATGAAATTATTCTATTTTTAATCTTAGCAATGCTCTCAGTAGCTTTCTGAACAGCCTTAAGTAGTTAATGACTTCAGAGATAAATGGATTGGCTTACACCATTCATTTACAAATGTAGGCAAGATCAGCAAGATGTACAGCAGAATATAATTACCATCAGTGGCAAATGTGTGTGTTCTGTAGCTTCTGTTAAACCCCAGTGCAAGATTTTTTTGACAAATTTGATTAGAATTAAATATGCTGAACAACTTTTTTTTCTGCCCTTCCCCAAATCTCTAATATCTCATGAGTCCTTTGATCGATCTGGGTAATATTATCCTTTTATTAGAAATAAGAATTAATTGTGTGATCAAACTCAAAGAAATCACAGCCTAAAAAATCAAGATGTAACATTTCCAGCGAATTTTGGTGGTATTGGGGAGTTTTATATTTATATACTTCTTACTTTTTGCTTTCTGATGAAATAAACCAATCAATATCCCTGGGGATTTTTCTCAGTCTGTGAGCAGAACATAAGAACTGTTTGTGAAAAGCTTTATAACCTCTTTCCTAGTGAAGGATCACTAAAGAGGTTTCCTCTTCTGACTGACATTGCTGGGAATGTGGTTTTTTTAAGCTTTACAGGAGTGACATGGCTGTGATAAGGAACATGGCTGTGGTTACAGAGAGACACTGATGCTCCCTCTGTTGAAGGGCATTGATTTTTCCATTTTGCCTTGCATCATAAGTAGACATTGAGAAAAAGTAGCACTCAATGATTGTTTGCATGGCAAAGGAGGGTTAAGATGCTTTTCATTTAAGCAGGAATCTTGTTGCTGCATTGATTTTATCTGACTGCTGTTTGTTCCTGTGTACAGATCTAATGTATAATCAGAATCACTAAACAGGGAGCACAGTAAATCGCATTATATGTTGTTTTACAGTGACAGAAAGTATAAGGTCTGGGTTTAGAACTGTAACATAAAATTTGGCTTTAATTTATCCAAATAGTCACTGAAAATGTTAACAGTTAAACAGTGCAATGACCAGGAAATGAAGATTCTGAGATATATTCACATTTCTTTCCCTTAAATACTGAGTGTAGATTTCTACGCCTTCTCTTCATGTCAAAAATGTCTGTTAAATTAGGGAGACTTTTCATCTAAATACTTTAATCATTGTAAGTGTTTGCGTTATAGTCAGATTCATGCTCAAATTGTCACACAGAATTACACTGCTGAGGAAAAACAGAACTTCAAATAAAATTTTGTAGCCATTTGCCATCTCAACCAATTCTTCATGGTTTATATTTTAATCTCCTGGGAAGAATTTTCTTTTATTAAATAATACATTTTTACTGTTGCACCAAAAATGCTGGATCTGCCTTCATTGAGAGCAGAATTATTCCTATTCAGGAATCTGGAGAGTATCTACCAGTGCAAATGCACTAAGTACACTAAATTAATTGTCATTCAGTTTCTTCTAATACTCGTCCTTGAAGGAGAGTGTCACAGGAATAAAGGAAGAAAGAACTGAAAGTAAGCAACCACTTAAGAGAGATGAGAGATGTATTTCTCATCCAGTTAAAAAGATGAAAACCTGTTTGCAAGGCTTCATTGGCTTTTAAGGAGAAGAGCCCAGAACTAGAATGAAAGATGATGTGCTAGAAAGGCTTAAAGAAGTGGAAAATATTGAAAAGTGAAGCACAAAGCACTAGGATTAATTTCTAGTGCTGATAATTTCGTAATTGTCTCCACCTTTTTTTCAGCTTTTTTTATATAAATCCTTATTGCTTCCTTATTGATTCTTATATGTCTCAGTTTTCCTTTATCTTCCACATTTTGTCTGTTCTTCTTTCCATCTATCATTTCATCAGTCCATCTGCCCATTTTGTAACCATGGTCCATACATTGCCCTTTCTTCCAGAAGGCCTTCCTGTGTATTTGATCATATTTGCAGTAATCAGCCCAGGAGAAGTGACACAGACCCTGCTCTCCAGGGAGTTCCCAGACTCAGTTTTGTTTTCCTGTAGACCTTTGTACAGATTTTTTTGCTTTCCTGAGCTGCTTTTTTCCCCTCAGCTAAGTCAAAAGAGGAGCAGAGTATCTTGTCATCATTGTGCTACCTGAGCAGTGATGTTTCAGCCTTTCTGTCAGTCACCCCATTTCCCCCAAAAGTGCTTTCATCCTTGGAGCTGTGTTCTTCAATGAGATGGTCCATAGCAGACAAGCAGCTGTGGGATTTGTGTCACAGTTATCAGCTTGGTCTCCAGAATGTAAGCTTTTATGTTAAAGGAAAAAGACAAAAAACGCAGTCTCTGTCTTTCCTGGAGCTTCTCTGCACTAGTCATGTCATTCAGTTTCTGGTTTATCTTGTTAACTCCCTGGCAAGCCAGGCACAAAAACCTCTCAGAGCAGTGCAGATGAGGAGTGGCTGGAGATGGCTCATGCGGCCAGAGATACTGGGCAGACCTGGACAAACCTTCCCTCAAGAGCTGTTTGCTTAACCTCATTTCACATTGCAGGCAGATTAACACCATGACATAATCAAGGGCTGCTGGACTTCCAGTGGCTTCTTTGAATCCTTTGGGATATCCCATTTCATGGTCTATTTTGACTTTCATCTGTTACTGGTTCCCAACCTGAGCCAGCAGTGCCCAGTGCTCTGCTCTTTGCTTTGCCCCGATCCCAGAACCAGCAGCACTTCTAATTCAGTGCTCTCTGGCTTTGGAGAAGTCTGTTGGAAAGTTTCCATTTTAGTATTAGCAAGTCTGAGTCCAAAAGTGCCAGGACACTTCCATTCTAGAGGAAGAGTCATTCTTAGAAATCTCAAATAGAAACTGAAGTTTGTTGTGAGATTTGTTAATGATGCATTTGTTCTTTGCCCACTCCAGTTAACAAACTAAAATGTGGAGCTTAAATTATTTTTGTTACACACAATTATAAGCCTTTGGTGGCCACCTTGAAGATAAATCAGTTTATATGTTTTGCTTGGGAAATCAAGTGGATTAAGGGGATATGCAGAGTCAGCTGTCATGGCTCAGGTGACTAGTGGAGACTCTCTAAGCTGCAATAATTTGTCACTTCTGATCATCTGTCTATATGCTGAGAGATTTGTGAACTGTCCCATAGAAACTGGAATTGTAAACATGGCAGGATCAGGGTGACAATACAAATACGGTGACACATGAAATGACATTTTTGAGATCTGCATAACTAGAGATGGTTTAAAATAAACAGACTAACTCCACATTATTTTAGAAAGATTAATCTTGGGGAGTTACAGAAACCAGCAATTGCAAAATGCAGCATCAGATGTGGATGAAGTTAAATAGAAATAATGAATGTGTCAATAAATACAGAAGAAATTTAGTGGCTGTGTCAGCATTTCTGGAGGACTATTCCCAGTGAACAAGTTGCTCCTGGTTTTTCTAATGAGTTTGTTTACTAACAAAATTCTATATGTTTGGAAAACAGAATCCCTCGTTAATGCAGTCAGATATATTGAGCTCTGAAACAGGCCAAAGTGTAAATGATTTCACAGGGCCCACATAGGCCATGAGTGAAATCAGCCATTTCTTGTAGTTTTAGGTCAGTTTAGCACAATCTACTTGGTTGAAATTTTATCAGCTCCTCAAAGCACTTAGTATTTGAAGGAATTCTTCCTCACATGAAAGTAGATTTGAAGAGGGAAAGGGATAAAATGAGGGTCACTAGAGATAAGCACAGGAGCAGCATCAGTATGGGAGGGACAGTGTGCTAGGGAGATCCTTTGGTCTCTTAGGAGATGGACATCCATGTGGAAGCAAAGACTCAGGAGTTATTAATGTTTTAGCACCTCTCACTGAAGGAAAGACACTGAGGGGCTGGAGCATGTCCAGAGAAGGGAACAGAGCTGGGGAAGGGGCTGGAACACAAGACTGGTGAGGAGCAGCTGAGGGAGCTGTGGGGAATCCCTGGAGAAGGCTCAGAGAAGAGAGGACCTTCTTGCTCTCTAAACTCCCTGACAGGAGATTGTGGCCAGGTAGAGCTCAGTCTCTTCTCCCAAGTAACAAGCAATAGGACAAGGGGAAATGGCCTCAAGTTGCACCAGAGGAGGTTTAAGTTGATACTATGAAAAATTTCTTCACCAAAAGGGCTGTCAGATATTGGCACAGGCTGCCCAGGGCAGTGGTGGAATCACCATCCCTGAAGAGATTTCAAAGCTGTGTGCATGTGGCACTTGGGGACGTGGTTCAGTTAATGGTTGGACTTGATCTGAAAGAAATTTTCTGACCTAAACAATTCTGTGACTCTATGATCCTAATTTTCTGATGGTTAATGTGATGAAATGAAAAGCAGCACCTTTGAAGCTTACAGCTGTCATGATGACAGCTTTGCTTTTTCCTTTGCATGTTCTGACATGTTCGGTCACAATTCTGTTGTGCTCAAATGCAATATGTTTTAATTTACTTTGTAGCTGAGATTCACCTTCCTGTGCATCTTCACAAAGGGTTTAACGTAGATACATTTCACATCTTGAAGTCAACTTGTCATATCATATAGTGCAGTGATGGAAATCACAAGAATATAAATATCACTTGAACATTGTGTCTTTAGCTGATCTAAATAAAAGATTGTGAAGATAAAATATCAGTAATGTGCTGGTTTGGGCTGGGGTAGAGTAAACTTTTTTTCACAGTGGCTAGTATGGGGCTGTGTTTTGGATACCGCAAGTACTAAGAACTTTTTCTGAGTATTTGTTAAAGAGGCTCAGAAGGAGGAGAGTGGGCTGGAAGGGTTACAGGCAGGTTCAAGAGTGAGGCCAGATGTGTAGTCTAAGTGGTGCAGTGTCCTTGAATTGATGTCATGGTGTCCTGAGGGACTATTCACGAATGTGAGGTACTTTTTAACATGAGAAGAGAAAACTGTTTCAGAGTACTCCAAACAGTACTCCAGAAACACAATGGTAAACTCTATCAGTTATTCATTTATGCCTTTAGTCCCTATTCATGTTTGGCTTCACCAGTGGCAAGTGGTGGGACTTGACAGATGTTAACACTTCCCACATTGTGGCCAGAAACACATAAAATGCCACTTCTTTTGGAGTGCTTCAAAATGGATATTCTTCAGAAGTTACTACTGGTAAGCTTGGAGTAGAACTTGAGTGCTTTTGTTAATGTGAAAAACCCCAGAAACACCCTGACTATTTTCATAAACTTTTAAAATTGGTGAAATTAACCGTGATCAGATGCAGTAATTAAAGCAGATTTTTGGCATTAGTTTTCCTTCGATGACATTCATAACCTATGGGAAAAGGTGTTAATTTTTTCAGCACAAACTCATTGTCATTCAGAATAAGATAAAAAAAAGAAAAAATTTCAGTAGAGTGGTGTTTGATGAGGCTGTTGATGAGGCTGTGTTTATCAGCAGCTTCCTTTGCAAGCTGTTATACCTTGTAGAAACATTTTGGGTTTTCCTCCAGGTACTTCAGTTCCAGTCCAGTTTTAAGATTAATTTTTCCCAGGCTGAAGCAATTGTAGAACACTTAAAAATCTTTATCTTGTGGCAGTTCCTTGTGGGTTACTCCTACAAGCTATTGAATGTTTTTAACTTGGTCTAGAATTTGAGGGAGCTTAGGAGTTTGACATGTCAAACCTATTATTAATCAGGTTAATAGAAGAAAGAAAGTATTCATAGAGTTGCTGTAGCTTACTGAAGAGTAACAGAGAAGGTCGTTAGTAACAACGTCAGGTAATGGAAAATTGCATTCTGCACATGGAACTGTGTATCAACAAAAAGGTCAATATATCACAGTAGTTAGTATATTATAGTAGTTAGTATATTATAGTAGTTACGTGTAGTCACCAGTAATATAATCAGCAGGAGCTAAATTTACTGAAGGAATGGATTAGTGTTCAGTCAACTAAAGTGTCTAAGGAAATCTCCCCCTTACTCTTCTCCATCCTTCAAAATTCAGGGCTGGTGTACAAAATGAGTAGCTCTTAAAATAGGAATGTCCTTGTTTGTTGCTTTTATGAAATGTTTGTTACACTGAAGTTTACATCTGACCTTTGCAGTAATTTTTCCTGGTAAACAGGAACCCTCAGAAGAAGACAGATGCTTCAGTGTCCTGCCCAGACTCCAGTAAACAGAAGAGAGCAAGCACTGGCTGCTACAAAACATCTAACAGGGGCACTTAGGGTTTAGGCTTATCTTCACTTTCAGTGGGTTGATGTGATTTAAGAAGTTCCTAAGTCTGCTGGTGTTGGTGTCCCTGCTCAGCTAGAGCCTGGCAGTGTGAGAACTCTCCCCAAGTGCCTGAGGGCACTGTCTGCTGTCCTGGTTTAACCCACAGGGGAAAACATGAGCTAACAAGTTTGAATTGACATTGCACAACAGAGAGCTGAGCTGGGGTTAACAACCTCTGCCTGGCAGGCAGGGAAGAAGTGTGTTCAACCTGGCTGGGACAGGGCATCACAGTCCTGAGTTCTGACCAACCACATAGATGTGTACGTGGCTCTACCTTGTGATGTTTTGCACCTTCTTCTTGCTGCGTTTTAACTTGGGGTTATTTGCCTATGTTCCAGCATTCTCTTCTAAACTCAATTCCCACCTTGATACCGTATCAACTTCAGCAAGAAAATATAGCAGTAAATTCTTAGTTTTGTTCAAAAGTAACTCTGAATAGATTACTTGGCTTACAAGGATGTTCAAGCCACAGGCCTATTTAAACAAGTGAAAGGACAGAATAAAAACTTTCTCCTAGCTAGCAGAAAAATTCAATTGATGCTTTGAGATAGACTTCACAAATTCACCTGCCTGTTAAAAGAATGTTTACATGAAAACAGGGTTTGGATATTGTAAGGTCTCAACAAGCATATCTAAAAATTTCCTGTAAATATCATCTATTTACAGGAAAAACTTAATTAAAGGATAACATTTAGAAATTCTGACAGTCTAATGTCATTCTTTGCTATTAGTGGAATCCCTTCCATACTTTGCTAGACTCAGACTTGCTGCATTGATGATTGAGAGAGCCTGTGTGAACCTGTCTGACACCTACAAGAATATCATCTAAGCAGCCATCAGTTCTTCAGTACTTTATGTCTCTTGCCATTTATTTCCAGCTTCTCTGGCTGTTATGAATGCTGACAGTGACTCAATTTATGAGTCAGCTGCCTGAAGGTAGTGTCTGGTGCCATTTTAGACAATCCACACTGTCCCATTTGCCTCCAGCTGCGGCTCCAGGGGGACACAGGTCCCCACTGTGTCATGTACTCTGCCATGTAGAGTATCACATCCCAAGTCACCTCTCCTGGTGGATGCCTGGTTTTAGGCAAGTGATTAAAATCTCAAGAGGAGATCAATCTAAAGCAGGTTAAGAAATCTAAATCCAAGTATCTGCATGTATACACGGTAGTATATGCTTTACTACAGTTGGTGTCAATGTATTCTGTTACCAAGCTGCTCAAACAAGTGAGCAATTAAGAAGCTAATTAAAGAAGAGGATGAGAACAAACAGTGAAGGTACTAACTTCTTTAATCAGGCATTTAATTTGCCTCTTCACATGTGCATGTCCTGTGTTACAACCATTCTATACTACTGCACATCTCACATGGAACAGGGTGAGACAGACCTAAGGACTGACTGGAAGTCTAAGTGGGCACAATTTACACTGTGGAACATATAACTTCTGTTTTAGCCTGAATATACTAAACTTGCTAATGGAAGAGAAGGAGTATCTCCTACTATAGGGCTCATACTGAACTGAATTTTTTAAAACACTCTGTGGCCTCACAGTGTACAAAGAAAGGCTGAACTGGTGTAATGACATTAAAAAGATGAGGAGTTGTTATCACACCAAGAACTGAATTTTTTAAAACACTCTGTGGTCTCACAGTGTACAAAGAAAGCCTGAACTGGTGTAATGACATTGAAAAGATGAGGAGTTGTTATCTCACCATCCACCCATTTCTAATTCAGATCAATAGAATGTACTGTGTGACTAGATGGAGCCTTCATCCAGCCTCTGGCATTTGTTGAGAAGTGTTGTGAGATGGGACTTCATTTCAGGATTCTGACTGGCTTAGACAAGAACCTGATACCCTTCTGAAAAGGGAGAGCAGGAAGACATCAACAAAAATAGAATGGAAGTGTTTGCTGGCTTTCTGTCAGAATTGGGACCTAGAATATTGATTTCTTGACACAGTGTAGTAACAGCTAACTAAACATTTTCCTCATATCTGTCCTCTTAGGCAATGACTATAGGTGGAAATGACTGGAGGACAGTTTTTTTGTGGTGATTGGTAGTGCATTGGTACTGATTATTCTTGATACCTTTAAACTATTTCAGTCTATATGATAGTTTCTTTGGAGAGAAGAGAGCTTAGTCACCAGGGTGCCTGTGAACCACTCCAGAGATGCACAGTCAGCTTGCCTGTGAACCACTCCAGAGATGCACAGTTAGCTAAGAGACATGGTTAGGGTGGAAGTGTCAAGAGGTGCATTATTCATTTGTATCTGAAATAAGCTCTATATGCTCATTTCAGTGTTAATACCAGAGCTGTATCAAGAATACTGAGAAGTGTTTGATGTTTTTACCTTGCTTACTAGTGTATTTATAATATACAGAAAGGGTTCCTCCACCATTCCTTTCTCCTGTAGTTGTTCTCCCATGCATGTCCATGTGTGGGTATTAATTTATGTAGTGCAGAGAAGCTGTACTTGCCTTATCATTTGCAGCTCTTATTCTCTGCAGAAGAAGAACAAATACCATGTTTACAAGTATGTTGGTTAATTAGTTTAAATATATGCATTTCAAATTGACCTTAGGAGACAATGTGCTGGTAGCAATTAAAATAAAGTTACTACACTGTTTTCCTTCCAGCTTCTACAGGCATTTAACAGTTTAATGTTCTTCCTTTTCTATACCATGGAAACCTCTTGGCATCAATGACACTGTGATCCTGTCATTTCCATTGTGAAAACAAACAAAACATAATACAGAATGAAAAAAATGGGTATGGAGAATATTTTATAGGTCATACTTTTATCATTCCACACCTCAGCCCTTAGTCAGATACTCTTCTGTAAAACTCTGGTACAGAAGGTCGAAAGGGAGGACACCACTGAGTATCAGAAATGGGGAGAGCAGAGGTTGCAATCCAAGAGGAGTAGTGAGATTTTTGCAACAAAGTTGGTAAATAAAATACCTCTCCCAGCACAGACGGTGATTTCATGCACTCAGCAGTTAAGAATCACCTTGTCAGACCTGCTTTCCTATAAAGAATTATGCAGGGCAGTTTGAGAGCTGTCAGATGTTTTGTCAGAAGGAAGAGCTGAAAGGAAGTGCAAACCCTCTAGATGGGCAGTGAGAGCTGTGAAGAGGGTCACATACCCTCAGCCAAGCAAAATACTTCTGTGCTCCTCTTCGTCTGCCTTTGTTGGTGCTGATTCAGTGCACACTGAAACCTTCAGAGCGAGGTAAGGAGTGAAGCATCTTTGGGAGAGCAGTTGGACTGCCTTGAGAGAGCTTGTTCCCTCCTGCTGGGATACACAGCCTTCATCTTCTGTGAAATGGTCCTGTCCTGTGTCCCACTGAGGCTGGATGACACACGGGTGCCATGGTGGGGGGTGATGCCCACAGTCATGCTGCGATGCCCCAGGTGCACCAGGCTGTGTACTCCCAGCATTGCTCCAGCTCCCTGTGCCCATGAGCTCTGGCACTGGCCTGGCACGCACAGGCCATGAAGCAACAGCAAGAAACTGAAATTCAAGTCAAGGATTCCAAGAAGTATCTTGATCTTTACCAGAGCTGACAGAGTTGGTTTCCGCCCCCTCCACAGTTCTAAACAAGAGCAGGAATCATAAAAACTCTGATGCCTTCTTATTTATTGCTTTTCTTTTACATTTTGCAGTTAAATTATCTGTTAAGAATTCTTTAAAGAAGCATATTAAAATCTTTATTCCAGGTTGCTGCTTAGGGTCACCATCATGTAATGTAGATACGTAGAAGAAGCTGTGTTAAATTCCAAATACCTTTAATCTGTAATGTAATTAGTTTGATTAAGACTGGTTATCTCTGTTAATTAGCATATCTGTTAGAAGCATTGACTGAAGTGCTTTTCATGATCACAACTGGTTCTTTATGAACTGAGAAATTCTTTCCTTGTGTCTGTTGCTGGGCTAACTGGAAAAAGATCAAATCTTCTCAAAGCTGCGACACTGTCACTGTGGAGTGAGCAGTTCTCCCAGAAGAACTGGCAAATGATGAAAAGATGAAGGAATGGGATTTGTTTAGTTTTAGAAGATTAGGAAGGAACATGATAACGTTTTCTAGCACATATTAGATTATTAAGTGGATGCTGTTCAGTTCTTCTGTATAGCTGGTGGGGAAGGGAGATAGAGCAAGAAAATAAATGAGCATAATTTATTTTAAGGGGATTGGGATAGGCAGGTTTTTCTAACCAAGAGAAAAAATGGATCCTGGTACTTTTCTGTGAGAAGAGCTTTTGACATATCCTTTACAGGTAATTTTGGTAAGTATAAGACAAATTTCTCCTTGCAATAATCTAGGTATTGCTGTCGGCCCTACACCAGAGGATTTATCTAGATGATCTCTTATGATTGCTCTAGAAATAGCTGATTCTGTGATTCATGGCTCCCTGATTAAGAGGAATGGGTTATTATTCATAGGCAGTTCTTCTGTCAGAAGCTCGGGGTAAGAAATTTAGGAAGGCTCTTGCTTCCCAAAAAATGCTGAGTTCTGAAGTTATTATTTTATTTATATCTAATGAATAAAAGACTCAACAAGTCAACCAAAGGAAGGAGAACAAGCAGATACTTTGTATTTAAAAATGTTCACATACTGAGAGCATAATTAAATAAATGTACATTGGAGGAACTATATATTTTGTTCTGTTTTGGTTTTAATAAAAACGGACAAGCTTGGAACACTTAGCAAAAAGCAGTGCAGGATGGTACTTTGTAGATTATTGCTTGAGGTATTTAGCATGTATAGAAAGTTTCTTTTTTTCTTCTATGGTATTATTGAGAGGGTTTATGAGGTGCTTTACAAGTTTCTCATGGTTGAAAGGCTCAAATTGACTCTGCTAACTTACCTCCCATGAGATTTATTCTATACTGCATAGGGTAGTAAATTTTTACAATCAATTTACTTAATTAATTTAGTAGATCAATTTATTTTTTTTCTGTGATGTATTCCTTCAAGGGCTTTAATTTTCTTTCTTTTTTTTTTTCCTTTTCTGACTGTATTTTTTTTTCCTAAAGCTTTCATGACTTTCACTTTGATATTTATTTACTGAATGTACAGACTTATCACTTTAATACATTATTCCTTTGTGGTTCTAATGGATTAAATTAAAAATACATGTTAAAAAGTGTTGCAAGTTGCATGCCTATTAGCATTGCCCATCAGGGGCTCAGGGAATTGATGGCTCTACTTTAGAGTCACGAGTTCACATTCAAGAAATCCGATAGACTTTGGGTGGAAGTCACTTGATGTGTACATTTTCTTAAATATTTTTTCCTCCCCATTAATTTCAATTCTGGAAATACATCCTGCTGCATCATCACTGTTTTCCCTGTGTAGGCTTTTAGTTTTCCAGCTGTAGAGCAGCCAGAGGAGGAGGAAGGCAAATGAACTCACACGTGAACTCTGACACAGATACCTCTATTTTGACCTCTCTTTCTGGATGACAGTGATGCAATATTTTGTTGAAGACACAAGAATTAAATTGTGCCTTTGTAAACAGTGACCCATTCAATAGTTTGAGATGAATAAAATAACCCACTAACTGCCTTGCAATTTCCTTCTGTTAATTCATTCAAAGTCACTTCTTTTTGAACTAATTTGTCGGATCATTTTCTTCTCTGTTTCTCTCCTTTCACCACACTCCAGTTCTCTTTCTGCCTTTCTATCTCTTCACCTCCTCCCTCCCCTGCTCCTACACAGTGACCCATTCAATAGTTTGAGATGAATAAAATAACCCACTAACTGCCTTGCAATTTCCTTCTGTTAATTCATTCAAAGTCACTTCTTTTTGAACTAATTTGTCGGATCATTTTCTTCTCTGTTTCTCTCCTTTCACCACACTCCAGTTCTCTTTCTGCCTTTCTATCTCTTCACCTCCTCCCTCCCCTGCTCCTACAGCTCTTTGACTCCAGTTCTCTTTCTGCCTTTCTATCCCTTCACCTCCTCCCTCACCTGCTCTTTGTATCTGTTGTAATTTTAGTTTTCTCGTGATACCCAGAGCTGTAATGAAGTTTTGGTTGCTTGGGTGGAATATAAAATATGTTTTTTAATTCTTGTATACTACATCACCCATTTACCGTCTCTTTTTTTTCTGCCAATTGTGATCTAGAGTGTTTAGCCACAATTTTTAATTACTATGTTTAATAATTACTGTCTTGAAGGTACTGAGACGATTTCTTTTAATTACCAGACTAGATGAACTATGTGCATGGCTGGACATCCTTTTTTTTTTTTTTTCCCGCTTAAAAGCAAGTGGTTTTCATGACTTCTTCAAACCCTGCTTGCCCAAAATCATCGGGACATCATCCAAGGAAAACTTGTTAGTTGGCTGAGCCTGCCTGTTTTTAAACTTGCGTGTGATAGATGATGGCTTTCATATAACATTAGCTTAAAACATTAAAGGCTTGAGGAGCATTTCAATCAACTTCAATATTTCAATTGATATGCCTTAGTAAGCTGCCAAAGTGTATTATTTAGGGAAAACCTTTTTATCTGGCTACAGGAGAACGAGTGCCATTGATTGAGTAAGACGGATTTCCCTCTTTGTTTATGGCTTCAGAAGTTTGGAGATTTACAACTTGTGTCTTGAAAGTCTGAAACATTTTAAAACCCCAGTTGTTCTCAGGAGTTTAGTCATAGATTTTTGTGCAGGAAATTGCAGGTGAGGTCTAAAGTGATACCATCAAAAACCTTCCTGTCCCAGGACAAGAACAAGATGAGCCTCTAGCATCTTGATGAAAAATGATGCTTTATAAATAAGACTCCACTGCCATGAGAAGCAAAAAGCAGTTAACATAAACCAAAACCTCTTTAGAACAGTCTTTTTACAAGCAGCATGTTTACAGAAAAATTTCCTGGGAAAGTTTAGGCAAGCATGTGGCTGAAAATCATTTCTTTCTGAAAGCCATCTGTCCTGGGAGATACAAAGAAAATTCAGAACTAAAATCTGATTCAACTGAATTTAAGTATTTCTGTGACTTGGATGGTGCTGGCAGCTCCTGTGGTGTTCATGACTGCGTTGTGAACCGGAGGAGGGGGGTGGATACTACATTTTTTGCTTCCTTGGGCAAACTTTGTTCTACTTTTCTGTCAGAATAATTTTAAACCCACATCAAGTAATTTAGCACAGATTAATCTTTCCCTTCTATTTAGGAATCTAGCAGACTGTTGTAAGTAGTGAGGAAGAAAAGCTTTTAGCAATGTGACTAGAAATGCTGGCTTATTATGGAGTGAATCATTTTAATCAGGTGCTGGAAGCATTCCACCAGCCCTCTCTCCACAGCCCTCTGAGATAAGCTCATGGAACTTCTTTTGCTGGGAGGATGACATGGGAATAAAACAATTCTTTTCCACGCCGTTCCTCCCTTTGCCTGCTTCTCCCCAACAAAGTTTGGTTATGCAGAGATCACTAGCAGTTATATCAGCATGACCTGGTATCCAGGCAACCCAAAACCTTGTCAGCTTAACAATATACAATGAAGAACTCGGGGATGATGAAAGCAGAGAGGCTCGTTTGACAAGATAGCACCTGTTTCACTCTGAACAGCCAGTGTTGAAATAATGATGGCATTAGTCAGGGGAATACAAGAGGTTCAAAAGCGTTTTTGTGGCTTTGAAAGCGAATGGCAGCACAGGGAGCTGTCACCAGTTTCCTCTTCAGAGATGGGTTGCTCTGTCTGCTATTTATTTGGTAGCCAGGTTTTATGATTTTATTGCCTCTAATCCCTCTGTGCTCACAGCCACACCAGTCGCAGGTGTGCAGAGCCTGATGTCTCCGAGGTAAACAGAGTCTGCTCTGTTAAACATGCCCAGCAATATGAATTATAATCAGCCATGTGAGAACAGTGGTGTGTAATGAGAAAGTGATTACATTGTTGGCCATCATTTTGTAGTTAGTGACTCTCCCCCAGGTGTGCCACGCAACGTTTTGGTTCTCTGCATTACCTGGGACATTGAGTTTTCTCCTGCTGGTGTTGCTGCTGATGTCTGGGGTCAACAAACCCATAATCTTCTGAACTGAAGGAATGCAGAGGAGTAAGGGGAGTATCCCACTGTATAAAAGTGGAACATGTACAGAGGGGACTGAAATGATTCAAAAGACTTGAGATCTGGAGAAGCAGGAGGAAACATGAAAGCAAAGTACAGCAAAAGAGACAGGGAGATGGGGAAATTAGAGAAGCAACTCAGTAGGGAAGCAAAATATGTAAAACTGAAATATTCAGATGGTGGAATAAAGCAAGAGTGGTACACTACAGTGGGAAATGATAGAAAAATGAATTAATCAGGCAGCAGCAGTATTACCTTAATGGAATTTAGTTAGGGAGACTGTATGGCCCATGAAAGATGTTTGGTGGCTCACTGCCTTGGGAACCAGGGGCTCAGAGGGTATCTCACTCCTTGTCATTTGCTGAAGCTTAATCAAGGCTGTTAATGATGTCCACATGTTGACAGTATGATAAGCTGAAACAAATGAGTTTAGCATGTCATGTGTCTCCAGCACATAATGCTGAAAAAGATTGTTTTTAACTTGTATTAGCAGCTGTGGAGATGTAGGGAATAAAGCAGTAGTGAAAAGCACCATATTCCACTCAGACATTATAACCTGTCTAATTTTAGTGATAATTAAAAAGATCAGATACAATGTAAAAAATCAGTAAGTAAGTAGTGTACTGAATTGCAAAACGAACATAGAATGGAAACATGTATTGAACAGAGAAGTAAAAGAGTGATAACAAGCTCCCAGATCTCTCCACTTCACTCCCCTTTAATATTCCTCTTACTCAGAAAAGTTAAATAAAAAGAACCTGTTTTATTTCCAAAACTTGAAACTTTGCAATGAAAAGAAGGAATGTGAAATTGGATTTTATGATCCAAAGAACGTTGAGAAGAAATAAAAATTAAAATAGCCCTCCAACTTCCCATTTCCCCTCTTGTTGTCTGTCACCTCCATTTTCACCCAGTTCCACACCTTCCTGTCCCTCTGACACTGCCCAGTCTTGGCCTTCAGAATCACTCTGGAATCTCATGGCTGATTTCAACAAAAGTTGACAAAAGAGAGAGATGTCTTGAATTCTAAACATTTTTGAAGAAAAGACCAAACTGTATTGAAGGGAAAGACCAGTAATGCATCTAGTGTGAGAAAAGCTGCAGCACTTTTCAGACACTGCAGTATCCCCATGGGAGCTCAGCCTGAAGGTACAGTCTGAGATGAGACCAGGCTCTATTAGTTCCCTGCTTACGGAGCTGATTATGCCCTTTTAACCTGCTACTCAGGCTTTGAGTCTTCTTTTCTACTTTAGCCTATTTTCATTTTTTTTCTCTGTTCCCTGTACATCCTGAGCTAAAGTTCTCTTTCATCAAACAGTGAAGAAAATGTATGGTTTGGACAAACAGAAATTAGAGCAGTCAAAAATTAGACATTGGCAGCCCAGAAGGGTCAGAAAGGTGAATAGAAGCAGCTGAATTATTCTAGCTTTGCTATGTCAGGAACTGAAAAGGGTTTGGAACAAAATGATCCAGTAACTGCACATATATTGGAATGTCTGTGGTTCTGTCAGTTTTTGAAAGTTTGAAATACATAGAAGAATGGGCAAAAATGTCTTAACTTTATCATTTTGCTTCCTGTGACCACGTAACAGATCTCTTGTCATGCTCTACCAGTAGAAAGAGCAACCTAAGTATCTTGTCTCATGCTTCAGCTTTGCCAAAGGAAGCCTAATAATAAAACTCAGCTGTATCAAAGTGTCCTCCTCCATCTCAGGATACAAAAAGGACAGTGCAGAATGCAGGGGGAATTCTGACAATGTAGGATTTAATGTATGCGTTTGGTGTTTATGTGTTCAAGGACATGTCTGGACTTTGATAGCATTTCCCAGTGCCAGAGAGAAGGTTATGGTAATCCTTGGGTTTGGAGGAGAAGAGTGAGGTGTCACCAGTTCTCTTCAAAATAGCAGAAATGTGTTTTCTTGCAACAATTTTTTGGTATCTTCCTGTCAGTGACTAAAGTAAGCTTTAGAATCCATTTGCCACGTAGATATAATGGTAATTAGTGGTAAAATGCTTCTTCAGACTTGAAAGGAGTTGAGATTTAAGTCTAAAAATATAATGTAGCATTTAATATACTAGAACTTCTAGGAGAAATAAATGGATGGATATGAAATTGTTGCTTTGGAACTTGATGATGTAGTAAATCTCAGTTTTGTACTCATTGATATCGAAGATTTCTTAAACTGAGCAAATTGTAAAGATTTACTTTTCTCCTAGAGGGACTGGATTATGTTTGTCTGCTATTTGGAGCTGGAAAACGCTGAACAATTTCAGGGATAAGCAAAGGGAAGGGATTTTGTAGATGAGTTTGCAAGCTCTTCTGTCTTTAGTGGACTCGGTGGAGCCTCAGGAACACAATTCTTCTCAGTGTTGTGAGCTTTGGGAATAGCTTAGTATCCAGCCAGCTTTATGAATCTGCATTAAATTTTTTCTGATAGAAGAGACAATGTAGAAGTCTTGTGGTAAAAAGAATTAATTTCATTTATTTTGGAAGTCCGGCTAAAGAAGCTGAATGTTATTAATAAAACAGTCTTTAGAATTCTAATTGAATTTCTGGGATGTAACTAAAAGAAATTCCACATTAAGACCCTTGACTGTTTTTTCCTTACTTACTTAGAGAAAGAAAAGGAAAACTGATATTTTTTTTAGAGGAATCCAGTTTCCACTGAGCTGGAACTGGGTCAGTCTCCTGGCAGTATTGATCAAATGGCAGATGAGTGAATTTGGTTCGTTCAGAGGGATGCAAGGAATCCTGTGGTTTGGTAATATTGAACTTAGTCTGACACATTGATGGGATCTTTGCTTTTTTAAAATGATGAAATTATTTTCAATTAGAGATAGATCAGCCTCTGAGTTTCACAGTTTTTTATGCCCTTTTCTTTCCTAGCTATAGGATTGTTGAAGCAGTTTTTGGCTTTCAGCTTTTACACTTAGGAATGGGTTCTCAGGCTTTATGATGTAATTCCATTTATAGTCTTATAAAACTTGACTATCTCTTTAAGATTGGGACAAGCACATTTTTGTCTTTTTTATAGCATTTTCTGTCATAACAGTATTTTCTCACTATTTTCTTATAGAATCATAACAATCAAATGGGAAATCCAAAAGAGAAAACCTTGGAGCAAAGCTAATTACTAATTTTCTGTAGGCCAAGGAACAAACATATCAGTGGACACTTAAGAGACTAAAACTGTAGCTCTCAACCAGTCCACATATATAGTTTAATGACATTCCTTCAAGAGGTCTTGTGAGTGTTTGGCACCTTTTAGGCTTCTGATGACTACATAAAAGATATGAACATTGGAGTATATTCAGGGATTGACATCACTGGTGGATTGTCACATTTTCCATTGGCAGAGGTAATATTCTGTACTTGAAGACCAACATTGCATGAACAAACTGACTACAACTTTGCATGTGCAGAAAATATTGTCAGTGCTTCTAATATCAGCTTTACCTCCTTAGTATTTCATATACATTGGTAATATAAAGTATGCAAACTAATTTTTCATCCATCTCAGTTTGAATGCTCAGTGAATTCATGCTTCAGCAATCTGCTCCATCACAGACAGACAGTCCAAATATCATTACCTGCAAACTGCATGTCCTCCCATTCCTTGGATGTTTTATTTTAAAGATTTAAGATTAGAGAGTTAGCTGGGGCTGTGGGGATGGAGAAAAATGTTTTTTTGAAATTCAAACAGCTTTTCCCAGTGCAGCTGATGAAAGCTTTTTCAGAATCAGTTCTTTCTGCAAACTGCCTTCCTGTGTGCCTCACCTAATTCATAGTGGGAAAGGACTAGAAATGCCTGACCCAGGAGTTTGTTAACTATGCTTTCTTCTGGTTCTCCTTTGCACAAAAATACCCCAGAAAAACATTACCAGGGCTTTATATCTGATCCCTGAATTTTGAAAGTTGTCTGTCCTTTAGGTGTTGCTTCCTGTTGGTGACACTGGAAACCACTGGAGAGAAAATATTTATCCATCTTTGGGGCTTTCTGATCCAGTTTAAAATCTGTCATTTTAAGTTCAAGAATTTTGTGCAGAAGAGGCAGAAGCAGCTTGGGTTGTGCAGAGAGCAGGTGTTGGGGTGGGAAGAGACATGGAGACATTGGCACAGGTTGCCCAGGGAGGCTGTGGCTGCACCAACCCTGGCAGTGTTCACAGCCAGGCTGGATGAGGATTCAGCAACCTGATGTAGTGAGGAGGTGTCCCTGCCCAGGGCAGGGGTTGGGACTAGATGATCTGTAAGGTCCATTCCAACCCTTACATTCTATAATTCTATGATTCTGCGAAGAGGAGCTGCCATCAGAAGTGGGAACTTGGAGGAAGAGTCAATACAGTGTGCTAGATTCATTGAGTCACAGGTTCATAGAATCACAGAATGGTTTGGGTTAGAAGGGACCTTAAAGATCATCTAGCTCCAATGCCCTGGTATGGGCAGGGACACCTCCCACTAGGCCAGGTTCCTTCCATGATCATCTTTTTTTCCAATAAAATACCACCTCTGTTTTGTGAGTTTGCTGTTAGCTCAAGTGTTCCTTCCAACATTTTGATCCAGTTTGAAATCTATGTACAGGACAGGAGAGGGAAATGGTGCCAGTGGCTCCTGCATTCCCCTTTGGTAAAATCAGGTTGTGCATAAAGGAAAAACAGGGACATATTTATTCAATATGCTTTTCTCTGCTGACAAAATATGCCTCAATATGTAAACAGAACTCTTGAGGATGTAATATCATATCTACAAATGGGTATTCAACCTTAAAAATCCTTTTCTTCTTATCCTTAAAGTCTTTTCCAAAATACATTGCTGCCTTCAGTAGTATGTTCTGATGAGCTGTCAGTTAAAAGCTGGTTTATGTCTCTTACCTTTCCAGCCAGTTCTAAATAAATTATACTGCTTTTAGTGATAGTATGAATTTATTCAGAGATCACTGAAGAGTGAGTAAGACTAAGTAAATCTTTCTTTTTTTTTCCTGAAAATGTTCATCTGACCCTTGTAGTTTAGCTGCCTATTGATTCTGTCTTCTCTTTTGTTAAGTCTATGTTTTATTCACACAGTTCCTAAATCTCTCTCTATATGTTAATGGTATTCATAATTAAACTCTAGAGAGCTGATGAAACTAAGGATGTCTAAATAGACATGTTTTTCCCCCGTTAATATTTTCAGCCTGATTGACAGTGATAAGGTTACTGCCAGGATGCTGATTGCAGGCAAAAACAAGCTCAGAAAAAAGACCCTTTGGAAGGTACCACAACATTGGCTGGGAAGTCAATTTAAGTTACTCTTTCTTAAGGTTTGAAACTACTGAGTAAGCACTCTCCAGGGGCTGACTGGGCTTGTTCAGAAATCTTTTTGAGTTCTAAGCTGAGAACACACAAAATATAAACAGACCTTAAAAATGGCTGGAATATAGACTGGACCCTCTGTTGTTAATGAAACAGTGGGACTGGTTAGGGAACAAATTCTTGACATATGAGACTTATTACTTAGAAACATATATTTCTTCTTTTAACTTGAATTTAGGAACAGAAACTGTATCCAGGAGCAGTAAAGCCATTGTGAAACACTGTTTTCCAAGTACTGCATTTTTTAAATCCATTTGTGTAGATAATATAAAAGAAAAAGAGAACTTTGGATCCATGGCTATGATTAGTAAAGCAATAAGGCCCCTTAGTTTAAAGAGTGACCTGTCTAGTTACATGCACCAAACGTGGTATTTGGGGGATGTAGTGGTATTTCTATTTGATAAAAAAATACAGGGGTACATATAAAGTGTAGAATAGAATTCTGTGTCCCAGCACAGCTTTAGATTATAATCCATATCACGTATACATCAACGTATGTTTCAGTTATATGTACCAACATGGTTCAGTCTTTGAATCCAGTGACTGAACATTATAATTCCATCCAAAGATCTTCCTGGGTTTTTAGCTATTTCTCTTTTACTTCTCAAGGCTCAAAGTCCAGACTGAAGCAACTGAGATTTCTGAGTATCAGGCTCAACAGGAATATCCAGATTTAGTTGTACATGGTTATCTGAAGCTATTTAGGAAAGACTGAAGATGTTTTTCTATGTCTGAGGTCTCTCCTACCTGCTGGGTTTGCCTGTGGGCAGACAATGCATTATCTTGTGTCTTCATATTTTTAATACCTCTTCCAAATCTTGGCCCCTGTGCTGGAGCTGTTCAAAACAGAGTCTTTAGCAGGCTCAGTGGCATGTGTGTGTGCACCTCATGCCCTTACTAAAACAGGAGTTGCATTTGTCTGGGACTAAAAACATTACAGAATAATTTTGCTTTATGTCCCTCCTCACATTTTTAATTACAAATTGTTTCATCCCATAACCCTCAGAACACAATTCCACGTGGCACAGGGAGTAAAAAGCTGCTCTTGCCACTGCAGCATTGCTGTGCATTTGGACTAAGTGCAGCTTTTACCTTCAAATGCTCAGTTATTGGTAAAAGGACCTGGGGATATGGTATACAAATGGAAGTTTGAGTAAATAAGGTGTGAGAGGTGAGGCAATTCTTTCTGATCATATATGTCCTTTCCTGCACTTGATTCACATGCTGCCTTAAAAAAGGCTTGGATGTCCAACATAGAGAGTGAATGTGGAAGCCAGGTGGGACTGGAAATGTGCAGTTTGATTTCAGCCAGGACTTTGCTTTCAGGAGAAGGATGGCTCTAACATGTCAGAGTGAGACCAAGCTCATGGCACATCACTGCCTGAATCCCTCTTTAGCGGATACTTGTAATTTTATTAACCGTTTTTCCCCAGTTGTAAATACCATCATTGTCAAAGCAGCTGGAAGCGTGAAGAGCAGCAGAGAAAACATACAATCTTCTGGAGTCTGAACAGAAAAGCTGTTACTTTGAAACTCTGGAGAATACAGGCTTGTATTGTATAACAGGATTACTCTGCATTAACTGAAGTGTAGACACCACTCGGCAGCAGCACTCTACAGAACAAATAAAACATCATAAAAATAAACTGCTTAAAGTTCTTGCAAGAGAGAAGCTTTAAGATAAAAAAGAACAGTGATAGAGAGGAATAATTTATTGGTCGACTGCCTCCTTTTCCTTATTTCTTCATTGAGACTTGTCTATCAGTGTGCTTTGACAGCAGGTTTAAACAGAAAAATGACACTGCTTGATAAAATATGATCTTGGCTCAAGGTACTAGGCACAATATACTTATAGGAAGATACATTCTTGTCTCAGAGAACTCAGTGTCAAAAAATTAACACTGTTGATTCCAGCAATGCTGTGCATGTACATGTCAGTTCCACACTCTGTACTGTCATCTTGCACATGTAATTTGTTCCTAGACAAACCTTTCCTTCCTCACAAGTAGCTTTCTGTTTCCTGAAAGTTTACAACAAAAATGTTTTCTTGCATGACTGAGGAAGAGTTTCCCATGTGGGATTCCAGCTGCCATGAACATAGATTTCCTAGTGCTGATGGGTCTTATACCACAGGGGCAGTGACTGTGCAGCAGTGACTCTGCTGCTGTGCAGGGAGATTCTGTTCTTTACCTCTTTTTAATGGAATGCAAACCTAGAGCAACTGAGATTCTCTTCTTGATGCTTCTCTACCATAGGAATGACTGCAGTGGTGACTGTCACAGTCATTTTGCTGGCACAATGACACGATTGATAAGAAACCCCAGTGATATAAAGCTGGTCCTCTAATAGTAACTATGATGAGGAGAGGTAGAAGAAAGAGATTAAGCACAGTCCTTAGAGTTTTGTCCACTAATTTACCCAGAAAAACACAGAACATGCCCAAAAGCAGCATGGAAAATGTAAGTGAAAAATAATGTGCTTTGGAAAAAAATAATTTGTATACATACACAGTAATGGGGCTCAAAGGTGGATATTAATGCCAGTATAAGGGAGGGCAGTGATCAGAGCTTTTAAAATAAGAGTTCTGTGCTCAGGACTGGGATGTGAAGAATCCCTTGGAGTAGCAAAACGGTGGCTCAGTGGTTGAGCTCAAGGTCACTATGGCACAGTGCAGACAGTGACATTGCACAGGTGGAAGCAGGCAAGGTTCAGGTATCAGAACCTTTATTGCTAGTGAGGATGTAAAAGAGGCAGGAAAACAGCTTAATGTTCAGCTTAATTTTTGAATTTTGTTGTTTATGATCATAAATCAAAGATGTTTTCCATTCCAAACAGCAGTTGTCATCAGAGTGTGGTTGACAGATATATGTTTGGTTTGCAGCGTTGACAGATAGATTTGCTATATCTTGTAGCATCATTTTTTAGATTAGAATAGCATTTTATACAAAAAATAATGAGTTTATAATTATATAATATAAACAGAATAAGGTTGAAGGGTCCATTGGGTTTCATTACTTCAAAGTGCTGCAATGCTTGCACATTATAGACAAAATTTCACCACTAAAAACAATTCACATGAGACATTAGCAGGCAGGAATACAAAGTAGCTAAATGCTCTTAGAGGAAGGTATCTGTTTGTTTTGTAGGCTTAAATTCCTTGACACTGAAGAGAATGTGGCATCCCTTTTGAAGAGTTGCTTTTAGTACATGACACTTTAATAGAATACCTCGGTGTGATATTAAATTAACAAAGACAACACTAAATTATTAATGTTCTTTCCCTCCTCCCTTTCTCTTCTGTCCTTCTGCCCAAACTTATCCTGTGTATTGACTTTTATGAAAAAAACATCTGATCTGTCTTGCAGGGCGGTTTGACATCCACCCCTGAAATAGATTTTGAATAGAAAAAGTACACTTGTTAAGGTTGCCAAGTTGTCCATCTCAGGCTGGAGCACTGAATTGCATTAGGACTGCAGCTGAGTAAAAACCACCTGTAATAAATCCCTGCTCTCGTGTGGGCAAGAGCTGTAGTCAAATCTGTCTTTTGTGTTATGGTCTCCAGGATAACAAATGATCCCAAGGGGCAAAAAGTGGGGATAACATCAACTGCTTTTGTAGGTGTCCCTAGTGGTGTGTTGATGGTGATTCTGATAGTATCAATGCAGAATGCTGAACATTTTAAATCCAAGCTAACCTCTAGAAGCTGTAATTGTTATTTGTATTCTAGAAGTACATTGTACAACACTAGGAAAATTGAAAGCACCTTGGTATATCTTTCGATGCATAAACTGTGGTCACTTGTTAGTAGTGTTCTCCATTATGATAAAATAGTTACGTGCAGGAGCTGGGCTGTGTGTTGGAATCCACTAAGTCTTTCATGTCTTTGAACTCAGCAAGAGCTTTTAGTCAATGCCAGAAGGTGAACAGGCTAACACTTGTGGGAGATGATGTGTAAAAATAAATAAAAGCACAACATTTTTTTCCATATGAAATTTCCTTACTGCAGTGGTGTTCAAAGTGAGCTGCTTCTCAGTGTTTCTCAAGCTATTTTCCCTAACATGCTCTCAAATTGGGTGACTTTTTATCTCACATCAAAATATCACATTTCAGTTACATAACTCATCAGTGAGAGCAGTTTCTGCAGGTTTTGTACAGAAAGGGCCTTTTAAATAGACAGTGTTGATGTCAAAAGCCATCTCACATTGGTCTGCTAGGCAGAGAAAAAATTGCTTCCCTTAAACATCTGGATTTTTTTTACCTCTTTTAAGCTTTTTTTTCCCCCAACCTAATTATATGTCGATTTGTTTTATTACTTGGAATTGGAAGTTATGTAGTGACCATTAAGAGTTCCTCAAGACGTCTCAGCCTTCCACTCACACTGGGTTGCTTATTTAAATATCAGCTTTTTGTTTTAAAGAATGTAGATCTGAAGATGATGGTTCAGTTTCTGAAATGGAAATTTAATTAAATCACAGAAACATAGAATGTTAAGGGGTTGGAATGGAGATCATCCAGTCCCAACCCCCTGCCCTGGGCAGGGACACCTCCCACCAGAGCAGGTTGCTCAAGGCTTTAGCCAACTTGGCTGTGAACACTGCCAGGGTTGGGGCATCTATTACCTCCCTGGGCAACCTGGGCCAGTGTCTCACCACCCTCGCAGGGAAAAATGTCTTTGTAATATCTAATCTAAATTTCCTCTCTTTCAATTTAAGGCTATACAACTTATTGAAGATTATGATATGAAACAATCAAAGATGATTCAACAGAAAGCAGTGAATGTTAGCTCATTGTGCTGTAGGTTCCCCAGGATCTGGGTGTAAATGATAGTGCTAGGAAACTTCAGCAACTGTACCCCTGTGTCTAGGGATTTTGGGTCTGTAGAGTGTGGGTGTGTTTAAGAAGAAAAATCAATGGTTTTGTGAATTGAAATTAAAAATGAATAGGAGATCATCTTTCAGTCTAAGATGTGTTTGAAATATCTGAAGTTTATGCAGCTGATTTGTTCATGCATTGCAGTGTGCAGAACTTACCTTTGATAAGCAGATACTTTGAAACTACAAGGTCTGAAATCTTTGAATATTCCTTCCTAGGCTGGACAAGGGTTTTGATTTTAATAGAGCTGCAGTAAAGATGCAGAGCATAACCCCTTGTTTCTCAAATGTGATACAATTAGCTCTGACCAGATTTGTTTAATATTCTGACTGTGCAAAGTATTAAATGTTCTTGACTTCCTTTAAAGCCAGGAATTGTAGCATCTGTCTCTAATTACCTGACAGCATTTTCAGAACTCTTGTCAAATTCTGCCTTAAAGGAATGATAGTTTACAATCAGTTTGAATAAAATAATGTTGACTCAGTCTCCTTTGCCATATCTCCTTCACCACTCATTGTCTATAACAAGTCATGTTCTCTTCTTGCACCTCGTCTTGGGAGACTTAATTTACATCCATAATAGCACTGCCTGCTGCTTGGGCTGTGTGTCCTGCATACATCCCGAGGTGGGAATGGATATGCTAAGTGGGATAGTGACTGGAGAGTAATTCTCATTCTCAGGCTTACTAGGAAGCCAAAGGATGATCTAGGAACCCTGGCAGCAATTTAGGTAAGTTCATGTGCTGTGCCTCAGGCAAACACTGATTAATGAAATGGCACTGTACCTGATCAGCCTTGGAATCTGCAGACAGAGGCTGCTTATGGCAGACACGTTGGGTATTTGGACATTAATTGTCTCCACTAACAGTACACTAGAAAGTTCCTTATCCTCCTGTAATTCTAAGGCATAAATTTATATGCAGGAAAAGCCAAAACGTGTTTATTTCTCTCCACGTGAAACAGGATGGGACATAGGAGGAGTGATGCCACTATCCCTAGTTTCCCAGCACTGCCCTTTAGAATAAATATACTATATAATATCCTAAATACGTACAGTAAATATACTATTCTAGTATATTTACCAATATTTCCAGGGTATGGTGAGTCTGACCAGTTACCTCTGGAGTCAAGCAGCATCATCTGCTTTTCAGAGGCCTGATGGGTTTTGAGGACTTCCTGGCAAGATTGCTGTGCCACAGTTACTTTCCAAACAACTGTAATAGAAAGAAAATAAATACTAGAAGAACGTGGGAAGCTTAACTTATTGCAATTCATTGCTTGTGTCCCTTAAAAGAGAAAGCTAAAAGGCCTAGCGACTGCAGGGACTGTGATACAGGATTTATTCTGACTAACTCTGCATCTCTAAGAAGCAGTTCTTAAATTCATAGCAGGCTGAGCTTTTGCAGAGGCTGAGTGAGCTGATTCAGCAGCAAGCTTAATCCTGCATTTAAACTGAAGAGAGAATTCACTTGCAGTTACTGGTGAAATTAGGAGATGTACACTCCATACTTTCTGAAGTAGGTAATTAAAAAGGGGGAAAGGGACCTGTCTTGATTTTGTGACAGTAATAACATTTTGGCTTGTCTGGAAGACCAGCTCTGTGTTTGCCTTTCATCTGCATGCTCTGATCAATATCTGTAAGCCAGAGCAGTTACTTGAGTCTCTGCAGAAATCCTCTCTCATGCCTGATATTTCTGCTTCCAGCCTGGAAATCGAATTCCTCTCAGCATCTTTAATGACTGTATCACAGTGGCTGCATGTGGATATGGGTGGGCTTTTCCTCTATCCTTAGAGATTTAGGACTTTTCTTCTCTAGGCCACTTGCCACAGGATTCCCAACTTAGAGTTTTTGCAATTTAAGTCCCATTTAAATCCTCATTAATTAGATCTCTATTTTTCATGTATTGCCACAACTCCCAGTTTTGCTATCAGAAACCAAGTTCTGTTTGAGGCACTGTATGTTTGCCATGCTTATTTTTAAAAAGAGCATACTGGCCAGGGATTTTGGGAATGTTTGGATGTTGTTATGGACTGATAGAGAAGCACACAGATGTTTGTGTGCAGTTGCAGCTCTCTTCAGTGCTATGTGGAAAGTTTTGTACTCCTGTAATCCACAATATTTGCAGCAATTGCTTCAACTGTTACAAAATCCTCAGAATTTCTTCTGAAAAGGTTTAAAGGTTGAAGCAGAGAAAGTGTAATGAAGGCATTAGGACGTGTGCTGTGAAAATTGATACCTATAAGGACAATACTAAATGATCTCTTCATGTGTGTGTCACACCTTAGATCTATTTATGCAATTGTTTGAGTCTTTCAAGTTTTCCTTATGTGTCAAATGAAGCTGAGCTAAAAGAACCAAAATTTGCCTTAATCATAGAAGTTACAGTTGATATTTGCCTTAGTTGACAAGAAATGTGTGGCAATATTCCATTTTTATTTCTGGTTTTGTTGAGGGATCAAATTAATTCCTACAGTCATATATAGACTGCATAGACACATTGCTGTCAACTTGTATGCATGAAAGGTGACAAAAAAAGCCCAAAACATGAATCACATGTTTGCTCACTCTGATTTTCAGAATAGTTACAACTTTGTCAGATGCTAAATTCAGATTCATAATTCAGGAATGAAACACTTCCATAGGAGGAAAAAAAAAAAAGAGAGACTTTTTCTCCTCTGTTTTTGGTCTAGATATGTTTTTAATTATTTTTCATATCAAACTTAGGTGAGTTTTCCCTGTAATATTTTAGAGGTTAATTCCTTTCCCATGTAAAATTCCCAGTGATGGCCCCTTGGTGGAATAATTGTTTCTGGAGGTGTGCAAGAGTCCTTTGAGTTTACCTGAAACTAGTATCTTTAATCAGAAGTAAGGGGGACTTTTTGACAAAAAGTGTGTAAAGGTGTAATTTTTTTCTAGATGTGGCTTCCCTCTCATCAAATTGAGTACCTTGTGCAGTATTACACAGTCAGCTGTGGATGGAGTCCCTAATGTACCTTGAGATTTCCACTAACTCCACCCTAGTGTTGTATTTATTAACCTTAATATATATTGCAAAATGCTACTGAGAACTGCAGTGTCAGATCTAAATTTAAACTTACCTAATGGAACCTGCTTTTCTTCTACCTAATTTATGTGTGTGACTTAAAACTCTCTTCCCATTTGCTCCTGTTAATGTTCTTGATTCCAAGTCAAACCAGCCTGTGGGGTTTACAGTCCTGATGCTTTGTTTGGATGTTAGTGCTAAAAATAATTTGAAAGGGGAAAACAAAACAGTGTCTCTGACTGTATTAAAGTGAGTAATTTTAAAGAATAAATGCATAAGAAAGCTACTTATTCAAGCCCTTTCAGAGAATGAACTATTCAAATGTATTTCCCACGGTGAGAATCTTTGAGCAGCATCTTCTTGGTGGCTCAATTGCAAACAGCAGAAAGGGAATTGGAATGCTTCCACTTCTGAAAACTAAGAACTGTCTTATCACATGAGATGCTTTCTATGGAATGCAAATGTTTACCATACATCATTTGAATTTTTCTCATCTGTGAAATATTTAATTGAAAATAAAAAACACTCATCCAAATCCTTCTGTTTTGAAACCATCCAGAAAGACAAAGTGAACAACCTGCACTGTGGCCATACCCCAGTGCTGTCCAGTAACACCAAACTGCCAAGACTGCACAAACCCCAAAGCTGTCATACAACCAGCCCTAATATCAGCAGGATCTAAACCCTGGGAAGTTTTACAACTGCTAGTTATCTAGGGTGTACATTCACATTCTTGCCCTTCGCTGCGTGGGTTTAGAATTCCTTAATTGATTCGTCGTCTCCATAAAGGAAGCAGCTAATGAAGATTCTCTTATCTCACAGAGCCAGTGCTTTTGAAAAAGAAGGATCCCAATTTGGTCTGTCCTAATGCTTTGAAGTTCTGAGTGGCAATGGTGCTACAGAGTGACAAACGGGATATTTTAGGTGGCTATAGATTTTTTTTCCTTAGACTTGGAGGCATAAAAGAGGCTGGAATGAAGCAACAAGTTGGAGCTGTTAGTTTAAAAACTGGGGGAAGGAGACAAATCAAATGTATGGCTTGGTGAAAAAAATCAGTTTTTCTATATTTTTAATCAAATGGATTTCATATCAGTATACTGCATAATCTGAGAATTAGTTCTCCCTTTCTACATCTACTTCCTGGAAAACCCTGATAACAGAGATATTTTTAGAGCTCTCCATCCTCAAATTTGCAGATTAATTTTTAGAGTGCTGAAATTACATTTAGGCAATTTGGTCAGGTATAAGAAGGATTTTATAGAAACAAACAGTGAAGATAGATCATTGAAAGTGCAGTATTCTACAGTTACCTAATGTAGGAAAGATAATGATGCCATTATTTCGTGAAAGGTGTGATTAGAAAAATCTTATTTCTGTTCTATTTCCTTTTCATTTACAGATATATTTACCAGGACATAAGTACACAAATATCCAGTACAATTCTTGTACCTCTTAAGGTAATGCTTAGATCCGTTAAACTTTTATGACTGGTACACACACTGCACAGTTAATACATATTTATGAACAGTACACACAGTACCAAGTAATATGCAAAATTTTCCACAATTATCTACAAGCCTTTAAATATCAAGTGGTAGAAGGCCATGGAATGGGCTAACCTTGGATACTACAAATACTACTGTTGGAAAATGTTAAATCATTCATTGCATTGCAAAACCAAAACAAAAATGCCACTTCTGTGACCTCAGACACCAGAGATGACTGGGAAATTGAGAGACTTTGCAAATAAGATTGCTCTCAGTGCCATGCTCAACATCCTTTTCTTAACACCAAAAAATTCCCATTCCTGGCCCCAGAACACTTGAATGTCAGTTGAAGAAATTTTACAAACAACTGGGCCTGTGTAAATGGCCTCTTTGTATGTGTTTAGTTACTTTAAGTAGGTTTGTAATTCTACTGAATAATAATTTGAGTGTGGAATTTTTGTTAATATTGAGGGTAGAACACACCCAGGTGTTCTGGGGAGCCACATTGCTCCTATGCTGCTGTTCTTTGCTGCATAGAGCTACAGTGGAGGGTTATCCATTTTTAAATGGTTTATAGAACTCTAAAGGAGAACATCACTTGGCTTTTTGTGGTTTGAGAGCAAGAAATTGATGGTCAAGAGATCCCAGGCAGTGCTATGGAGCACTTTTGTACATAGATCATGTTCTCCTGTGGTACCATAACCACAGAAAACAAGCAAAGATTCTCTTCACATCTCTCCCTACTTCCCTCATTTTCTAGAGCAGGGGGAGATAGAGTCTGGCTTCCAGACATGGAGTTTGGTGTGTTCTGATCTACTGGAATCTCTCAGGCCATGCAGAACTCTCTCACTGCTTTTCCTGTTCTCCATTCCCTCTTTCCTGACCTGGAGTGTTATGAAGCATGGGGTGAAGAAATCTATTTTCATCAACTACCCTAGCAGGCATCTAAATTACTTCCTCAGGAGCTCCTAGAGTCTGAGATTTACCTTAGGACTTCTGTTGAAGACTGGAGTCATCCAGATGGAGAACTGTGAGCAGATGCAGCACAGAGCAAGCAGCAAATGCTCCAGGCTCCCATGGCTGGATTGCCAGGGAGGCATGGGGAAGCATTATCCAACATGATTGTCCTTCAGGTCCCCTTCCAACGTGGTAACCTATGATTCTGTGATTTAGCTTCAGTTTTAAAAAGTAAGGCATGCACTGAGAGGCTTAATTTAGTTCACATTAATTTTCTTTTTAACTCAATATCCTTTCAAGGCCACAAACCATATCCTGGGGATCAGAAGTGCTCTCGGGCCAGCCAGAATGATAGAGCAGTCAGTGTTGCTGAGGTAATAAATTGGAAATAAGTAATAATAAAAAACATGAGAACATCACAGTGCTTTTGAAAACAAGCAATATTTCATCTTTATTACATATATAACCATCCCTCGTACTTGATGTCATCGCTTAAATATTTCTTAATCAATTGGACAGGTGATCTTTATCTAGGTTACACAGAGAACCTACTGAATGATTTTGGAATGGTTAGCAGTTATCCTAGGGAATGAATGCAGAATGTGATCTTAGGATGCAAAACACCAAGAAATGTCATGCCTATTTTTAGGAAGGGGGAAAAAGAAATCTGGAAATTAAATGTCAGTCAGCTCACCTCTCATTCTGAAAAAAATACTGTAATAAGCAACCAAAGGAACTAATTGTAATCTCCTGAACAAAAGAAGACAGGTGATTTAATAACCTGTGTGTATATAGATATGTGTGTGTCAGAAATGGGCCGTGTTGAACCCTTCTGTGGTTGGTAGCTGCTCTGTAGATGCGAGGGGAGCAGCAGATGTCATGCATCTTAATTTCAACAGGGCTTTCGGTACTGCCTCGGGAGTTGTAAGAAAGTCTGGTCTGCCAGAAGTTCCTAGGAAAGGGATGGCAAACTGGAAGATTGTACTTTGAGAAGAGTTAGCAGCAGCAGTTTAGCACTGAAGTGAAATAATTTGTAAGAACTGCAAGATTCCCATCCTGATCCGATGAGCCAACCACAACTCTTGGAAGCCATTTCTTGTTTTTCCATTTGCAGGGATTAGAAGGTTCCACTGGAGAAAGTCAAATCTTGAGCAAAGCCATGAGCAACCTTACAACAGCCCAAACTGTTAACAAAACAAAAAAAAAGCATTAATAAGCTGCTTAAAAAGTTAGTCTTTTTTAGTATAAAACCCAGATACATCAAGGGGTAGTGCTCTTCATTCGGGTAAGGATGGCGTGTACAGAATGCCATAAATCCCTTGCTAGTATTTACTGTACTAAAGCCTCAATGTGTGCAAGAAGAGTCTAATAATTTTTCACCTCTATCTTTATAAAATACTGAAAACTATATGCCTGGCCCCGGTTACACTACATTGCATACTAAACCCTTCGTGACGTTTCCTGGGTGCATGGTTTATTGAAGTGTAGTTTGGTAGGAGCTCCTGTGCTTTATGCTCTGTTGGCACTTAGTGAATCATCTTTCCTGCTGTTTCTTAGTGCAGAACTAGATCTTTTGCTACTTTCCTGCTGTAGAATGTTTGCATGGATCCTATGTTTTTAGACTTCTTCGAGACCTACTACAACCAGAGCAATTGGAGGTAGCTTTTGTTCAGAAATTCTTCCTGATGATAATGCATAACAGCTGTAGTTCACCACTCACAGGTTACATTTTGATTTCTTGAGGTCAAGACTGTGGCTTATTCTTTCAAAAGCTACTGAAAATTGACATGCAGTGCTGGTAAACACACAGTTTCCAAAGCTTTGTGATTTAAATTTGCAGAAGACGCAGAATGTTGTCTATTTCAACTGCAGATACTTAGAACAAAAATTATGTGTAATTTTTTTCTTAATACATGAAAAATACCTGTATTTTAAGGACATTAAAGGGATCTGAGGAAGCATATAATCATTAAATATTCAGTGTACAAGGTTTAATGTGCACAACATTGAATGCACCAAAGAATAATGCCATAATTATAGCTCCTGTAATAATTATGTTTTATTGTGGCTTCCTTACTCTTTTTATCCCACAGTTGGCATAAGCTTTTAAGCAGATGCCTTGGGTTTGCCCTTTGCAGCTTATAGGCAGATCACTGCTGTGTTGGTTCTGCAGTCAGTCAGCTATTCAGCAATCTCATTTTTCTTTTACTGTTTTGGCAGAGACGAAAAGCAAAGTTTTTAACCTTCCACTTTCCTGCTACTTATTCGGCTGCTGGAAGCCAACTTTAAAGCTTAAATAGGAGCACAGGCATATCCTCACAGTAACACATTTTTCTTCTCCCCAGAGTTCTTGGAGCAACTGACTGAAGAATGAAATGCAGTCAGTGTGAAGACACAAATGAAGAGTAAAATATAATTTGAGTGGTGTCTTTTTTAATTAACAATAGCTTGGACTTTGTAACACAAACCTTCAAACAGAAACTTGTCTGGAGATACAGAATATATTACAGATTTCTTAGTCTGGCTAGAATATCTATAGATATAGCCTATAGAATATAGAATATCTGTAGGTATAGTCTATAACATAACCAGTAGCATATCTATAGATACATTATATATACATCTCCATTCTATAGGTACAGTATATATAGAGAGGTATATTCAGTATATATAGATAGACTGTGTCAGATAAAGTAGGAATGCAGAAAAAAATTCCATTACTGAAGTGTTCGATTTTGGTGGAGAGTTTTCCCCTTCTGTTTCCAGTGCTGTTGGAGTGAGGAGATTGTTTAAACTGAGACAGTCCCACTGCTGCTTTAAGAGGAAACCAGTGAGATGATGTTAGTGGTGTTGGTGATGCTTCTGCTCCTATGAGCTAACTCACCATCTCTTCTCAAATACTCCTCTTCAGTTGCCACTCTGCCGTGAAGAGTAAAGAAAGAGGGAGGAAAAGGTACATGTTACATTCATGACCTTTTGAGTGAAGTGTTCTAAACTGAGCAGGCTGAAATCATCTGTAGAGCAATATCATTAGGTCTTCAAACTTGATTCTGAAATGATAACAAACCCTAACTTCATGTAGACACTACTGGCTCATTTGAGGCACCAGGGAACAGAATTTAAAGTATCTACTTCAGAAACTCAGACTGTTGAATGAGCTGAAGGAGGAACTTCAGCTGACAGAGGGATCAGTCAAGAGGCAGCTCTGACACATCTCCTGAGATGCATATCTGTGATTTTAGTGCGGGTGTGTGCCCTCTCTCCTGCTCCTTCTCATACACAAGCACTCAATTAGACACGAGCCATGCCATGACTTTGCAGAGTGTGAGCTGAAGTGTAGGCTTGTATGGATTGAGTAACTCTGAGCCTGCCTGTGGAATGTAATTCCCAATGTTAGCTTTAAGAGAAGTTACAGTCCCTGAGGACATACCTTCTGCTCTGGGTTGAATATTAAGCACTTGCACAATGTGTGTTTGCTACCTGGAAACAAGATTAACGTGAACTTCCTTCTCTCCTTTGCACAGAGATTCTTACCAAGAGATGAGATGTTATCTTAAGTACTACAAACCTGCAAGAAGGTGTCATTCTGTTCCTTATTATTATTGATAAGTTAACGTGACTTGTTGCAGATGATCATTCTTCTGATTGTTTTGTATGATTCAGGAAGGGCTGCAGTACAGCCAAATACATATTTTATCTCTTATTATCAGGTAAATAATACAGGGAAGAAAACAAGAAGTTTCTTCACCATCCTGTGTGACTGTCTTGTTCCATATGTCCTGTTGATTAGCTCTGTCTTCAAGATTTCATTTTGAAGTTTGTGCATCGCTATTATTGACCTTGTTCCTCTGCCTCTCATAAACCACTATTTTGTGCTTTTTATTTTTTTTGTAACATATTTTTATCTTAGGAGATAAGAGGTTAATTTTCCCATTTCCTTTAGCAAAACAGCCTGCAGGGTTTATTCTTCTGAGTTCAGTAACAACAGGATTAAAAACTTGGAAGTAACAAACGTAGACGTCCGTCTAATTAAAGGAATTGGCTGTTGGGGCTGTATTTTCCTTTCTCA
>NW_008657536.1:137021-143181 GCF_000695815.1 Acanthisitta chloris | reverse complement strand
CTCAGATTGTAATAAAAGTTGGTTCTTGAATGTAAAGAGCGTGTTAATGCACCTGGGAAAAACATGTACAGGAAGGAATTGAATTTGTTTCTAGCTAACCTGGGTAAGATAGAATGGAATGTTCCACTGTTTATCTTTACAGTAATAATCAAAGCATCCTTTCAGCACCCATAAGGATTATTTAAGAAGAAAATTAAGGAAATGTATTTATTTGTTTGTTTTCAACAGGAAAACATTCCCTTATTTTAAGTTTATACCCCTGCAGCCAAGTGATAAGGGCATTTTAATGTTTTCCTGCATCTATCTTTCCATTTTTATGTGTTGCAGGATTAGGGATAGCTGATGCTGCCGTTGTGTAAATGTGAGCAAGCAGAGATCCTCATTACAGGGCGAAGTGGATAAAAAGAGTCAGTAACTGAAGGTGATGGAACTGTTGTGTCTACTGTCCATTAACTCTGTAATAGCACCTCTTCTCCAGATGAGGGGAACCACAGGGAGCAGCATTTTGCTGTGTTGCAGGAGCAAATCCCTAAAACCTCTGCAGCAGAAATGTCTGCAAGTAAGGAGATAAATACGTGAAGACAGATTGCAGCAAAGACTTTGGGGGCATTGGAGGTTTTCTGTTCTGGGCTAACCATTATGTAGAATTACTCGCATCGGCAGGATGTTGAGCAGCCTGTGCACAACCCCAGGAATACAGGCTGGGCTGGCAATACATGTCTTTGCCAGGATTTGTGAGTTCTTTAGCCATGTAACTCTGCTGAGTGTTTCTTCAGCACTGAGAATAAAAATGCTCTGCAAAGCATATTGTAGCCATAAAATCAAAGAAACCAAACTGCATGTCCTGATGCTTCAGGGTTTCCTTTGGCTGCTCGATGGGCACAGTGTTTATGGATCATCCAGCAAATGCAAACAAGGCAGGCTCTGGGATGTAGCCTCTCTATTGCTCTTCATTAGAGGGAACATGTAGTGCTTAGAGCTTCAGTATTGGAAGGAAGGGAGTTGAAGTTCTTTGCCTTCTATTTTACCTCTGGGACTATTTCTGAAGTAGAAGTTGCTGTCATTCTACCAGAGGGCTGGCCAGATTTACTACATAAGCTTTGGCCTTCTGACTTCCTTAAGCTTTACAGCCAGGAGTCCTGAATATATGTCACTGCTCTACTGCAAGGAAGTTTGTGTCATTAGTCTCAGAAGTCAAATAAGTAGTAAGTCATATGAACACATCCATGTATTGATTCCAAGTAATCTAAAAGTAAATGGAGTTGATAGGGTACCAACCCTTCTGGGTTTGGCAGCACCACCCAAGTTGAAAGCAAAAAAATCTGTGTGGTCTGTTGCCCCTTTAATCATGCATTATTTACACTTGAGTTGGCCACTGAAGTGCTCCTGATGAATTTTGGAGTCAAGGACTGCAACAGGGTTTCAAGTACGATATACAAATGGATCTCAAAAGGGAGCTCTGCTTCAGAATGTTGAAAAACTATCTTCCAGGTCACTTTATTTTAGAAGATGCTAATGTTCATGTTGAAGTTTCATGGATTTTACTATAGGTAGTATTACTTTGCCCGGGACAGGAATCATCACATGGGTTCAGATATAATTGTATTATTTACTTTCTCAGTCTCTTACATGAAACTTCTCATAACTTTGCTTCCCACCTTATAGAATTCTGTAGCTTTGCTACACCACAGCTTTGTGTATGTTTGGCTCATTTATTGGGAAGAGGTATTTCTCCTTTTCTTTCTGAAAAATTTTCCACTTGTACTATTTTTGACTAGTAACATGCACCTCACTTAATAGATAAAGTGCTATTGATAGAACCATATTTTCCAGTAGTTTACTGTGCTCTGTTTCACACACTATTGACAGGAAATCATGTTTGGGCAGAAACCATAACACAAAATGCTGCTGTGATGTTAGTTTGCTTTTCATTCCAAAGTTTCCAGTGTTTGTCTTCACATGTTTGTTCAACACATGGTTGAGTGCTTCCAGTTTCATTCCAAAGTTTCCAGTGTTTGTCCTCGCATGTTTGTTCAACACATGGCTGAGTGCTTCCAACCTGGCTCTGCCTTTGTCACTGCATGGCCTATTTCTGATAGAAAAAGGGAGTCACTGCTTCCTTTACATTTCTGCTGAAGTTCTGCTTACTTGGTTTTTTAACCAGTGGGTTTTGTGTTTGATTGTTGCTAACTTGAAGTGCTTTGAAATGTTTACATTAAAGGTATTAAAAATACATCTGTGATTGACTGACTTGAAATTTTTTCTGCTGTATCACTGTCAATAATAACCAGGATTCCACGGAGTCTGAGGTAGATGTTTGGTACTGAGTGCATCTGTCCTCAGTACGAAGGGATTCTGCTGAAGGAGGCAGTGCAATTCCATGAGTTACTAGAGCACTGGTGTTTGGAAAGCAATCCTAAACTGCCTGGTGTGTTTAGCTCAGGAGTTGTTAAAGCAGTTGAAGATCAGTTGCTTTGCCTGAAGTTGTAGCAAAATGCCTGATAGTCAGACTGAACAGTGTGGGGGAAGTCAAGAGTTTTAAGATTTAGCACTTACGTAATCCTTTACATCTTCTGAGCACCAGAGGTATTAACTGTTTTAAGCCTCTAGATTAATTTTTCTGCATGAAAAGAAGTACATACATCTATTATCCTTTTTCTCTCTTGGCAAATCATACTGACCAAAAGGCTAAATAACTCCCCCAAGGCTACACAGCACTGACAAAACCTGGGTATACCTGGCTCCTGGGCCTGTGCTCAATTCATGCTGCACAGAATAGTGTATGTCTTAATGATGTGTGTGTAGAACTAACACTACAAAATCCTTATTTTGATGTAGACAGCAAACCTAAGATAGTGTGTAATAACCCTGTATGATGAATCTGCAGCAGTAACACAAATGCTGGTCTTGGCAAACTGCAGTGCTGTACACAGACAGTGTTTGCTGTTGTATCGATCCATGCTGCTAAATCTTTAATTATCTTTCATAGTAAAACTTGTCTAAATAAATTGCTCTATCACTACCCAGTGCCACTGCTCTTGGCAGTAGCAGAAGTTGATGCTCGGGTCACTGGCCACTGTTTACCACATCCATACTCTTTGTTTAAAGATTTGGTGCAATTAAAAGGAGAGGTAATACATCTGAAAATTAACAGGCTACTAAACTGTTGGTTCTGAGGTGTAAGATTCCCTGCTAAAAACGTGCAATAAGTCATGGCTGTACAAATTTCCTATCCCTTGATATTTTCCTGTTTATTATCATCTCAAGGAGTTGAGTGACTAGTTTTGTACCATTCCTCTTGCTCGTAGGGCTGGTGTGGTAACTAACTTTGGATATATATTTTGCTGTTTGTAGGACAGAGATATGTATTTCTGCACTAAAAGAAAACCAAAGCCCTTGGCTCCTGCAGCACTAAGCAGCCACTGCAGGTGCTGATCTCCTCAGGTCTTCCACCTGTGTGTGGCTGGTTCATCTTTGTTGATGCAGAGCTGCCATTGGGTTTCTTGGGTCCAGCCAGGGGATTCCTGTCACCATTCTGTGTACTCAATACAACAGCTTTAAATACACTCATGTACATGAATTTAGCTACTGAAGGACTTGTTTCCACTGAGAAAACTGACCAAATATGTGAGAAAGAGATTTGCATTGACCCATCCAAGATTTGAAATTCATTTCCAGATTGTGTGGGTATTTCAGTTGCTGTGATACAGATTTTTTTGAGTCCTCAAGACTAGGTCTGTTCATACCTAGCTGTGCCAAATCTTATTCTCAGCTACACCTATGTGCAAATGGAGTTGGTTTCGAATGAGGTCTGTGTGAAATCAGGAATGAAATGGCAGAGGTGGTGCTGAGGCAGATCCAGGGACATGAATAAACAGAGGTTGGGAGAATTTAAGTAGGCACAGTTGTGGCATGTCTAAATATATCTGTTAAATATGCTGCTAAGAGGTTGAAGTTTTCTTTGTCATTGTTGCATGATCAATTATCCCTTCAGGCCATCGCCCTGTGACAGGGCCATGCTGCTGCTAATTTGTTTTATAGTTAGTGCAGTTCACAGTCATGCCTGATATTCTGCAGGATAAAAACAAATGTATCTCAGTAAAGTAACTGTGAATATACAATATTCAACAGGAAACTCTTTAATACTTGACTACAAAGCACTATAGCACATACCATTATGCTGACATGTTTTATCAGAGGTGAAGATATAATTTAATAACAAGTTTTCCTTTCACAGTGAAGGAAAGGGGAACAAATCAGTGTTTAAAAAAACCCACATCACCTTGAATAATCAATTCAGGAGGAATATCATAAAGTGAAGCAATATTCATGTCTGTCTCTGAAAATTGAACTATAAAATCCCAAATGATTACAAATAGTCGTTGTGCTTGCTGTCAGTGAAGTCAGCCAGCTGTGTAGATCAACCACCTATGGTACTTTTTAACTGCAATGTTTTGTTTAAATAACCCATTTATATTAAAAAATTTCCACTATTCTTCTTTCCTGTGGTTGCTAGCAATGTCCATAGCAACAGCTAGTGACGGCACAAGTGGAGTTCAATGTGTTGATTATACAATAAATTGGAGAGAGAAGAAAATAGATACTCTGCTTACAAATATCTTGGTGCTGTAAGAGTTTTATAGGAAGAGGAGACTGGAGAAAATGGACTTATTTTATCCCAAGTCTTTAGTTTCTGTTACTGACCAAGATGTGCATTTTGTCTTGATAGTCTGGATTTTTTTCTCCTAGCTGGAGAAGTGCTGCTGGCATAGCACATCCAGGCACACCTCGGTGTGGTTCAGCAAGATAACACCCAGGAGCTGGGATTTAAGCACACAGAAGTTCTTATATCAGCTGCACTAACTCTTGTTGCTTAAAATGTAATAATAATAAAAAACCCTAGCAAAACCAAAGGAGCAGAGTTTGTGATAATAATTAAGCTGCATTAAATAAGAAACGAAGCTGCTGAAATCCTGGGAAGAGAAATAGAATGTTTTAACATAAGTAGTGCACTTAGGAATATTATTCCTGAGTTTGTTGCTGTACTTGTCTCTGGATTGGCAGCATTGTCTCTCCCTGCAAACATCTCTCTTATGATCAATTATATAGTGATTATCTTGGGTTGTGTTTTGTGGGGTTTTTAATCTCTAGATAAGTAATTGCTTGATATGGGCATAATTTAAAAATATACATTTGGGATAATTCATCTGAGCATCTTTTCTGGGAGCCTCTATCTCCAAAGGCTAAAAATAAGCTCTCTGAGGGAGAGCTGCTGAGATTTTTATATAACAAAACCAATATTTGGTGAATCTGCTTAAATCTGGGAGACTTTTTTGTAACAGTGCTGTATGTATATGAAGACACTTGGGAGGTTTTGGGGGGATTTTTTAAGTGCTCTCCTGCATGACACTGGGTTGGATGGTTGGGAGAGGAGGAGAGTCAATGGTTGTCATGTAGTTTTGGGGTTTTTTTTTGATTCTTCTGGACTAGCTCACACATTTAAATCTGATATCCAACCCTGAGCAGAGCCCACACTGGGTGAAAAACAGGGTTATTTCTTAAATTTTCCAGTGATCCTGCTGTTTGCATACCTCCTTGTGAGGTTTGCCTGTTGTGCAGTCACTTATTCCTTCTCAAATACAATGTTTTGAGCTTGTTCATTGAACTGCAAACCTCAGTCTTGTGGAGAGGCTTGAGCAGGTCTCCTGCATTTGGAATTCTAATTCTGTCTTCCAGAGTCTTTGGGACTGTATCGGCAGGTTTAGTAAGGGAAATCTATATTCAGTCAACAAACACCAATGAAAATATTCAGCCATGCCAGGCCAAAGACAGACCCTGTGGGTTTCTACCTGATATTCCTTTCCAGTCAGGTAGTGGATCACTGATGATTTGTCAAGTGTAGTTTTCCATCCACTTCCATTCCAGCCTTACACTTGCTTTACATGAAACAGATTGGCAGGTTTAGTAAGGGAAATCTATATTCAGTCAACAAACACCAATGAAAATATTCAGCCATGCCAGGCCAAAGACAGACCCTGTGGGTTTCTACCTGATATTCCTTTCCAGTCAGGTAGTGGATCACTGATGATTTGTCAAGTGTAGTTTTCCATCCACTTCCATTCCAGCCTTACACTTGCTTTACATGAAACAGATTTATTGT
>NW_008657536.1:119957-136994 GCF_000695815.1 Acanthisitta chloris | reverse complement strand
AATAATGTCTACAGCCTTGCTAAACCAAGACCTTACAAGCCCCCAAAAATAGAGCTAGAGAACAGGGAAGTCAAGCTGAAAATGTAAAAATGATGAGGAAATTCTCATTTCTTCCTGGAAATATGTCTGCTAAACCTGTCAATAGCTGTTTGTACTTCATTTCATGATAGGATTTATCCTCCACCTGACCACTAGGACCATCTTGGTTATTCTTGTGTAACCTTGGAATGCTTTCATGACTAGAAATCCCAGTCACTTCCCAGAAGCACTTGTTGTGCCCTGGCATAACTAGAGATGCAATAGAATAAACTACCCTGATTGTAAACTCAGTGCATTAATTTGTGTATTTCTACTTAATATTCAGTGGCTGTGTGAGTATAACATTTTTATTCATGGATTTTCAGTAACCTGAAACCAGAATAATATTCCATGAAACTACCATCCAGTCCCAGCTCTCAGTGCTCTGTCACTGAGGACATGCTGCTCCGTGGCACATGCACTAATATTTTGCTCTGTGATTGAGTCCTGAGAAACATGAACTGTTTGGGGAAGAAGTGTATTTAAATCAGTTCAATTAATAATTCCCCATCAGCACTGGAAGACACAAGGGTGGTGAAATGCTCTCTCGGTTAAGCCATGCATGTGTACACCGAGTCAGGGTTTCCCTTGAACAGCTGTGTGTTTAACTGCAGCATATCTGTGTTTTTCCAAAAGGAGAAATCCATGGGGGAAGTCTTTCAGTAATTATTTTGTTATTACTCCCTAATCTCTCCCTTTTCTATTAACATCACTGTTACTCTGTGGTGTCTGGGCCGTGGAGAGAGATCAGTGCTTGCTGCGTCGCGTGGACAAAAGTTCTTAAAAGGGGAACAGAGGTTCTCCAGTAAAAAATATCATGTATAGAGGGGTTGATAATCGTATTAGCTGGAGGTAATATTGGAAAAGAGGCTTTATGAAGGACTTTGTACTAAAATATTGCACGCTGGCTCAGGAGCAGATGGCAGCCTTCAGAGAGAGCCTAATCAGGTTACTCTATGATTTTCATTTTATGTTTTTATAACCCAGTATTATCTATTTTTCATGTAATCTGGTAGACTAATAACCTAACAAATATCTAACTTTTGGGAATTATCCACTTGTAGAGTAGATTTTGGTATTTTCACATAAAAACATTATTAATGGAAATCCATCTATTTAAGATAAATGATGCAGTTTTCACTGCAGGAAAAAAATTCATTTCACTCCATAAGCTTTATCTTAAAGTCCACAGTAATGCTATCCCCGTTGGAATATTCTCTTTACTTCTGAAGGCCTGATTCACATTCCATGGATTTTAAAATAACTCCCATAATCTTTTGGTCAAGCTAAGGGATTTATTTGCACCAGAGTTTTATAGTATTTGGATAGTTTGGTGCAATTAAAAATCCCAGAATGTACAGGATCATGGAATGGTTTGGGTTGGAAGGGACTTTAAGGATCATCTAGTTCCAGCCCCCTGCTATGGACAGGGACACTTTCTTTTAGACCAGGTTTCCAAGTGCTGAATTCTGGTGAAAACGAATGGAAGTGATGGAAACCTAGGTGGGTACCATTTCCATGTTCAGATACTTAGAAGAACAGGGTATGTAATGACTTGTTTTCATCATTGCTGCCTTTTCCCATCCCATCAGTCCACAGCCTTTGGTCAGGCAGCATCTCATAAGCATTGAGCTTGGCTTTTCAAAGGCCCAACTTGTCTTTGCTTTGGGATCAGTCTGGTTTAGTGTGTGGCTGCTTTTGTGGCAAAGGTGTCACTGAAATGCTTTTGGACATGATGCCACTGAATCCACCGTTAGAACCACCTCCCACTCACAGCCGTGGCCGCTGCTGTTGGTATTTTGACTACTGTTCCCTACAGGATTCCACTGAGCTCCAGAGAAATCTTAAAAATCCTTCTATTAAAACATATGATTTAAAATGCTCCTTTCCTACACTTAAGAAATCCCAAAGGATCCTGAAGCTTAGTTTGCTTCCTGGTTGTTCCTATCTTGAAAATGTTCAGTTGAGTTAAGTTCAATGCTGCTTTAAAAAAGCAATATTTATATTTTTCATGAATTCTGTGCTGGGTATGAATTAGTGACAGGTCCACTCCATCTGCTGCAGTTGTCTTCCTCAAATATGCTGCTAAACTGAGCAGCCAGGAATCAGATTTTCCTTGGAACATTAGAGTGGTGCTGTCAGAATTTAAAAGTTATATCAGACAATGAAAACAAACAATAAACTCAGGAAAACATGTTAAGCCAATTTTCGGGCGCTCGGTGCAGCTGTTGTGCAGAAAGTGGCTGTGACCCTGGGAAGGGCTGGGGCATGAAGCTTCAGATGGTTTAGAAACATTGGAATTAATGAGTCCTTAAAACGTGACTAATTGATTTTCCTGATGCACAAGGCTCACACGTGATCGAAATACAACTCCCATATTCCACAGCCTGTGAGGGCTCCTGGTTGGCTCTGGACCTGCCTGTCGTTAATGAATTGAAACATTCCATTTTTCACACCACTATTAAGATATCAATAACTCATTTTGGGGTTTTTAATTTAACTTTGACTATGTAATTGATGACCCCAAAGAGTTGTCTTCAGTAGCTGCATTATCTTCTAACTCTCTTTTCTATACACATTAATATCATACTTTTTGCACTATTTTGAACAAGTAATTTATAATGTTTAGCCCTTCTGCACTGATTTTTTTTTTGTTAAAATATTCTTTCGTTAATGAATCTTTAAAATTTGCTTTCATTTCGCTCATAAATGCTACAGTTTGCTCACGGTCCAGGAAATGTTTGTGTGATACAATGAAAAAACCCCACTTCATTTTCAACAATTTTCTTCAAAAATACCTCTGAATTTGCTTTGCTCTTGATTATTATGAGTATAATGGTTGAAGTGTCAAAATTTCCAGCCAATTTAATCATAGAATCATAGAATTTAAGGGTTGGAATGGACCTTACAGATCATCTATACCCTACCCCTGCCATGGGCAGGGACACCTCCCCAACTAGATCAGGTTGCTCAAGGCTCATCCAGCCTGGCCTTGAACACCACCAGGCTCAGGGCAGCCACCACGTCCTTGGGCAACGTGTTCCAGTGTCTCACCACCCTTATAGTAGAAAACATTTTTCTTACATCCAACCTAGACTTCCCCTCCTTCAGTTTGAACCCATTACCCCTTGTCCTATCGCTGCAGTTCTTCTCTGGCTCCTTGTAGGCCCTTCAGATATGGAAAATTTGCTCTGAGGTCTCCACACAACCTTCTCTTCTCCAGGCTGAACATCCCCAACTCCCTCAACCTGTCCTCATAGGGGAGATGCTCCAGTCCTCTTCGTGGCCTCCTCTGGACTAGCTCCAACAGTTCCATGTTGAGGACACCAGAACTGTGTGCAGTATTCCATGTGGGATCTCACAAGGGCAGAGTAGAGGGGGAGAATCACCTCTTTTGACCTGCTGCCACACTCCTTTGGATGCAGCCCAGGATTCCATTGCCTTTCTGGGCTGCTAGCACACACTGCAGCTCATGGGGAGCTTCTCATCCACTGTCACTCCCAAGTCAATAGTTAATGCAGATAGTAACAGCATCTATCTTGCCAGGGTTCAAGGATCACCTTTAAACTTTCAGGTGCAGTTGCAACTGGCATCAAAGCAGCTTGAAATGTATTTAGTATTTTCAAAGACTCTTCCTAATGCTCCTTTCTTTAGAAGCAAAGTAAAAATGATTGTAAATGTAATTGTCTTTTAATATTCAATTATTAGCACTGTATTGAAATTTCATCTTTATTTGCTTTATTAAATGTCATATTAATTGTATTTTATATCCTCACTCTGTAAATCTATCACAGTTTCTTTGATTAATTTTCTAAGTTAATTAAACTATTACAGATTCATTGAATAAAGCAAGAAAACAGTTTTGGGTTTTTTTAGTAGTTTTTATAACTGAAACTGTCAGTGAAGACAATGTAAACAGTATCTTTAGGTGGTGTGTGATGACTGATTTCAGAGCTGAAAATACAGCTTTATTTTTCAGCAGTTTTTTATTTATTGGAGGTGATTAATTTTCTAAGTTAATTAAACTATTACAGATTCATTGAATAAAGCAAGAAAACAGTTTTGGGTTTTTTTAGTAGTTTTTATAACTGAAACTGTCAGTGAAGACAATGTAAACAGTATCTTTAGGTGGTGTGTGATGACTGATTTCAGAGCTGAAAATACAGCTTTATTTTTCAGCAGTTTTTTATTTATTGGAGGCTGGAGCACAAGTCTGATGAGAAGAGGCTGGGTTTTGGGGAGCACAAGTCTGATGAGAAGAGGCTGAGGGAGTTTTAGGGGCTCAGCCTGGAGAAAAGGAGGTTCAGGAGGGACCTTCTCACTCTCTACAAGGAGTGGAGGTTGGAGTCAGGTGGGGGTTGGTCTTTTCTAAGTAACAAGAGACAGGATAAAAGGAAACAGCCTCAAATTACACCAGGGGAGGTTTAGATTGGCTATTAGGGAAAATTTCTCCACTGAAAGGATTGCCCAACCCTGGCACAGGCTGCCCAGGGCAGTGGTGGAGTCACCATCCCTGGAGGTATGTAAAAAATATGTAGGTGTGGCACCTGGGGACATGGTTCAGTGATGCTCTCAGCAGTGATGGGCTAATGGTTGGACTGAATCTGTTCTGGCCTAAGTGGTTCTGTGATTCTCTGATAGCTTTACAGGAGTTCAGGGTTCTTGGTATCCACACCAGAAAATTGAAGTGTTATGAATAAAATACAAGGCTTTGAACACAGCTATGTTCTCACTGTAATTTTTTATGCCCCTCCTACGCATAGAAACTCCTATGCTACACTAGGAGTGTGTGATTTCCACTGTTACTTTAAATGCTTTTTCAAAGCAAACCAGTTGTTTGTTATTAAGGCTAACCACCCCATGCTAAAACAGGAGGATGAAATGCAGGGGTTGTTTATTATTGACTGATTACTGTACAAATACTTTGACTTAACACTGAGTCTTTTTGAGGCCTGTTGATATATGAACTTGTTTCTTCCAGTATAATAATTTGATATGTTGTTTCAACCTCATGCTCAATGATATGACTAATAGCACAGCTGAACTCAGTGTAACTTCTCATCGAGTAATATAAGTGAAAGTAGGAGTTTCTTCCTCCAAGCCTTGCAGTCAGATTTCCAAGTCTGTGCCTGTCCCAGGCTGTAAGTGTCAGCTCTTTGCTCCACAGGCTTTGCCTGGAATTTTACATTTTCTTTTATCTTACCTGTTTTTTGAGCTTCCTGTGGCCTGTTCAGTCAAGCCCTAAAATTTTTACGTATCTTCTCTAGGTTAAACCTTTATCTTTTATAGTCAAGAAAAGAGCATCTAATACAAGTCAAATGCAAAGTGACCAAGTGGGTAATGTTGCCTGTGAGAGAGGTTAGAGACATTTATTGCACAGCAGCCCTAAGAATAGCTTTGTGTTATACAGTGACATTTATTGACTCCTTCAGGCCCACCCCAGCTAACTACAGGCTTGTGCTTTCCTTCCTGCTTTAGGCTAAATGAAAACTCCTCCCTCCCTATCCACACACAGATGATCACCCTATAGGCATTAGGTTCTAACTTGCTGATGTGATGTGATAATTAGTGATGCCATCAGTACAGAAAATTTACCTTTGGTGGTTCTGCTGATGTTGATTTTTACTTTCTTTTTTTCAATTAACTGTATGTTATTCCTTGAGTGTCACTCTTTAATAGGTTGCCTTACACTTGTTGAGAAGGTTTTCAGCAAAACTGACTTTTCAGCCTCCTGATGATTGTTGGGGCTGTTTTCAAGCCACAAGAATGCAGTTTGCAGCCTGTTGGACTCTGATGTCATTTGCTGTTTCTTGTGTAACTTCTTATTGCCATTTAAACTGTCTCAGTTTCATATGCTATAGCTTTCTGCATGTCACCATAAACATCTTACATGATCTGAACAGAAAAAAGGCCTAGAGGCATCTAAGATCTTTATTTCCTGTAAATGTATTTGAAATCAAGCTAGTTTTCATTTCAGAACATCTTGACTCAGATGACCAGTGAATATCCTGTCAGTCTGTCAAGCCTGAAGTGTTGTATGGTTTTTGCCTAGTGGATACCATTGTTCTGATTTCAATGTGATCTTTCTTTTTCCCTAAACAGAGCCATCACTCTGGAGAACCAGCTGGTGATCCTTGCAGCATCAGTGACTGATGCAGGAGGCTACTATGTCCAGGCAGTCAATGAAAAGAACGGGGAGAACAAGACAAGTCCATTTATTCATCTTAGCGTAGCACGTGAGTATCCAAATTGTGGGTAATATGCTGCCACACTGAGGCTGCACACAGGGTGCACAAAGGCTGCCCTAATCAAAAGAGCCTTTCTGACAAAGGATTGGCTCCTTAAAGGAGATAATCTTTTCCTGCTTGGTTTGGAACACACTGAACTCCCTTGTGCAATAGAAGGGACCTAAGAGACTGTACACCCTCAACAAATCACCCTCAAAGCCTTTTGGCTGGTGGTTTATTTTGTGCAGGGCAGGTACATGATGATATCCCTCACTGTTTATTGTGAAGTTGGGATGATAATTTCTTTTTAATGCGAGGGTTTAGAATGTGTTGTTTTCCATAGTGAGTGAGTAAACAAGTCACTCTTCTGAGTGCAAATTTATTTATGAGTCTATTCCCAGTCTATGGCATTATTTTTACCTGGAGTTATCAGAGTCCCAGGGAACATGCATTTCATTGTTATTATTTCACATTCCTCAAATTGTATTAACACCACCATTACAGAGGTATTCCAGGAGTGGGTTTGCAGAGGAAAAAGCAGCAGAGCACTGGGGGCAGCGAGATAACTGTGCACTGAATGTGCTAACGTGCACATTCAGCAAAAAAGTACATGTGTAAACTGCTGTAAAACATTCAGTAAATGTGTTTGTATGAAAAATTCATCTTCTACATGTGTAGAATGGTTTGACTCCTTTTCTGAGGGATTTGTTAAAGGCATTTTTAATGTAGCAATGAGATAGGGAGTGTGTTAGTCTGCTGTGGGAATGGGGAGGTCTCTGGTTTTGACTGTAGAGACAAGGAAGAGATGATGGAGTGAATGGTTGGTGACACCAGCAGCTTCACTGACAGGATGCTCTTGTGGTTTGGGCTTCTGGCTGATGCAAGACTCAGGTCTAGATCAGTTGGTATAATGAGATACCAGAGATCTTTTGCTCTTGGATGCCATTAGATTTGGGACAATCCCTGTTGGCTTGTTTCCTTATAATAGCAAAACATGGGAGTCTGAGTTTCTGGGCAGGAAATCTGGCAGATTGCTTTTGGAACTATGCTTATGTTTGTCAGAGGTTCATCTAAAACATTATGGGCCTGTGAAACATTTAGTTTCTAAGAAAATGGGATATTTTTTTCCGTTGAAATCGCCAATCGGATTTCAAGGAAAGCTGTTCTCAGGAAGCAGTGGAAGCCCTGTTAGTGAGATGAGGGTCACTGAGGGCAGCAGCTGAATGGTTTGACAGACAGCAGGAGACACAGACCTCTGTTTTCTTCCAGATATGTATCTAAACCAAACGACCTGCTCAGGGTTTTTATGTGTATCTTTCTGAAGTGGAAATAATATTCCAAATCCACTTGTGAATTCTGGCTGTACTGTGGCATGTAGATTGTAAACATTATTATTTCTGACAGGATGAAGAGGTTTGCTAACACTTTAGTAATTTCATTTTTAAAGCATATTTGTAGTGTTTGTATTATGTGACCAATAGCATACTTCCCACTTTAATTTCATATCTTAATTAATGCTAGAAATAGTCTGTGATCATGCATGCATAACAAGTGCTATGCAAAGCAGAAGGTAATACAGGCATATGGAAAAGAAAACACTCCAAAATGCTTACAGACTTGATACCATGAATGCAAAGTCTATCTGGAATGTGGAAAACAGGAAAGATAAAATGGATAAAAGGAAATGAAGGATGAGGCAAGCTGGAGAGCCAAAAATGGGTTTGCTTTTGAAATTAATATCAGCCAATGAGGTTTGTAAATTGACACCTTGATATCCAGGACTCTAATGCTGTGTGTGTGTTGAAGGAAGGCACTGGCTATAAGGCATTAGAGTCTAAAGAAAATGAGATTAACATGGTCATTCTGGACTTTAATCTGGGGAAGCAACATGTGATAGATTAGATAGAAGTGAATAAACCTTCTTGGTCCTGTAACAGAAACTAATCAGGCATAAATACAATCCTGGAGCAATATGCAGAGAATGGTTGCAGAAACATGATACATTTTGAAAGAGTAATAAAGAATTCCAGCAAGTGTTTGGAAGCAGATTGTTAAAGGAACACTCAGGTGAGGAGGATATCACGTTGAATAGTCACTGTCTGAATTTTCCTGGATGTTAGGAGTGATGACACTTGCAATTTTCCATCAGGACATGTCTAAAATTTAAAAACAGTTTAATCAAAATCAAATAAACCACAAGTGGAATATCCAATCTCTGTGCAAGTAGATTATATATTAATTATTGAGTACAACCTTGCTACATGACTCAGCTTGCACATTGCCACTCTTACTGAGGGCAGGAGCAAAAAAGCCTATAGATAATTCCCAGGGCAGTCATTCACTGAGAACAGCATTAGATATGCATAGCTCGTTATTCCTTGAAGGAGACCTGTGTCAGATTTGCTCCAGCCTGTAGGAAAAGCACATTTGCAGAATCATTCTAACAGCTGAGGAAGCTGTAAGCTGTCCTGTTCTGCTCCAAAATACAAGACTGACAGCAGGAGGAAGGTCTGGCTCTGAGCTAAGCAGGAGATGAGTTACAGGGCCTTATATTGCAGATTGAAGTCAATGTTGAATTGTGGCTGAAGGTAAATGGAGCTTGAGGAATGACTGGAAAATATACTGAACTGTCCTTCAATTAATAACTACATTTGATACATGTGGAATAAAATTATTTGAGGATGTTGAATGTGTTGCAAAAACAGTCTAAAAGCCCTAATCACAATGAATTCTCTAGTAGGGCTCCAAGTGCTAACAGTAAAGATGTATTGTTTCTTGTCATTCTAACTTAGAGTTCACTGAGTCCAACACTGTGAAGTCTTACACCCACTCATTGCCCCCAGTTACAACATAATGCTGGAAAGTTGGCAAACAGCTTCCAAAGAAAGCCTTCAGGCTTGTCAGTGGTGCTTCTGCTGTGCTTGGGTTTGTTTTTCTCTATGTTCCAAGGCTGGTCAGACATGGCAAATGAAGGCATCAGAGCTCCTGGACTTAGTGAAAATGATCAGCTCTTTGGCACATGTTGGTGTTTTCAGATACATACCCAGTCCACATCTCTGGAAGTGTTTAGTTCTTACACACACTTTGCACTAAAGATGTGTTTAGCCAGTAGATGTGGTCACTCTGTGAGAAGATCCAAATACTGAGCATTACATTCCCCTAACAGCCAAGTTCCAGCTTGGTTAACACCAGTGTTCTGCCTGCCCTGGAACAATGTGTCTTAATTTGAAAGTCCAGGCCACAGTGGGAGGTCCAGTCCAGCTATGCTTGAAAACCAGTGTCATTTCTTTCAAGTGGACATGTTTCCACTGATTTTGAGAGGATTAGATCATCTCTAAAGTGACAGGCTCCAGCGAAATAAAAATGATGTCCAACAGGCAGCATGTTGGGAATAACGTCACATCTGAGGTTACTATGAGATGTCATAAATTAGTCCTAAATTTAAAATGCCTCAGAATCACTTGAACTGTACACTATACTAATGAAAATCTCAGTGGGTTTTTTTTTTAAACCATATGTCAAAGCTTTCATGTAAATAACACAAAATTTTGGCTAGGAAAGTCGGGAAGTCTGAAAGTCAAGAGTTTGGCAACAGAAATAGTGACAACACTAATTTTGATTTTTAACGCGAATACATCACTTAGTCCTTGTTGTAAATTCACTATGACTGTTTTGGAGGATTTCAGTATTAACTCCGCTGCTGGAACTCCTAACTTGACCAGAGTGGTGTGAGAATTAATCTATCACTGGGCTGGTACAAGATTCTGGGCTGTATATGCTGTTTTTCAGTAACAGTGGGGAAATCCTAAGTATTCTTTTCTGTTTCCATCCAACCATAGATTTTATGATGGCTTCTTGAGTGGATCCTTAATTCTTTAGACTTTTTCTTTCATGTGACCATTCTCCCACAGGCAGACACACACTGCAGCACAGATGGTCAGGTCTCCTCCTAAACACTCTGTCAGGGGGATGAAGTGAAATTCTTTTGATCTTACTATGTTGGCAGAGCACTTTAAGATCGAAATGCTCATCAAAGTAAGGCCATCATAAAACTCTTCTTTCCTTGAAGGCCCTAGTTGGTGTGTCAGCTAAATGTCTCTGAAACTCTGCATCAAATCTCTTATGGCTGTAGTAAAAAAAAAAAGCACCAAAAAAACCCCCAAACTAACAATCAAAACTACAAACAAATAAACCCACCAAAACATCCCCCAAACCCTCCAAAAATGGTAATTCAAAAAAAAAACAACCAAACAACCCAAACAAAACACCTCACAACATACAAACAAAACAAAATTGATATATGGTACTTTGCTGTAGGCTGTGCCACTTTTGCATCAAGAGTTTTTTGGGGGGAAAAGGGGTAGCAGAGGCATCAAGAGCTTCTTAATGAAACCATAACGCTTTGTAATATGTAAGTTGTGCTGGTTTGAGCTGGAGTAGAGTTAACTTTCTTCATAGAGGCTAGTATGAGGCTATGTTTGGGTTTTGTGCAGAACACAGAGTTGATAATGCAGAGATGTTTTTGTTATTGCTGAGCAGAGTTTACACAGAGCCAAGGCCTTTGCTGCTTTCCGTACTGCCACACTGGCAAGGAAGTTGGGGGTGCAGGGGAGATTGGGAGGAGACACAGCTGGGACAGGTGACCCAAACTGACCAAAGGGATATTCCATACCATATGACATCATGCTCAGTATATAAGGTGGGAGGAAGAAGGAGGAAGGGGGGACATCTGGAGTGATGGCGTCTGTCTTCCCAAGGAACCGTTACGCGTGATGGGCCCTGCTCTCCTGGAGATGGCTCAACACCTCCTGTCTTCGGGAAGCAGTGAATTAATTCCTTGTTTTGCTATGCTTGTGTGTGCAGCTTTTGCTTTCTCTATTAAACTGTCTTTATCTCAACCCATGAGTTTTTGTAGCTTTTATCCTTCTAACTCGCTCCCCCATCCCGTTGGTGGGGGAGTGAGTGAGTGGCTGTGTGGTTCTTGGCTGCTGCTGGGGTTAAACCAAGAGTTTAAGTGGGTTTTTTTAGAAGGGGAGAGAAAGCAAGATCGATTCCTAGGGAGCCTTTTCCTCCTGCAAGGAGCTGGCTGAGGTATTTACCGCAGTGTGCGCAGTGCGTGTCCTTGTTACTCTTTTAAGTGACACCATGGCCAGGCTCCGGTGCCACTCGAGAAGAAGTTAGCAAAGCCCTGCTGAGATGTTTCTATTCTTGACTTCAATGCAATGCTGTCAATGTGAGCACTGTTGGCCCAGTCTTAGAAACTTTTAACTGTGTGTGTGGCTATTTCTGAGTCCAGCCGAAGTATTTCATGAAAAATTGGAGCCTCGGTAAATGATTTAAATGGCAAGTTTGCAAAAGCTGTGTGTGTGTAAGGTGTTCTGACAGCTTAGATGCTCCTGCTTCAATTGGTTTTGCAGTGCTAATCGTCTGGAACTGCAATTCAGGGCCTTGCTCCTGGACCTTCTTGTTAAGCTGTGAAATATTGAGATGCATGTCGCTTCAATAGATTTATTAGTAAATTAGATAGTCTCCAGACCTATTCGTAACACCAGGAGATACAGAGTGTTCTGCAGCCTGACATCGTTTCCTGATGCAGGCATTGTGCAAACAGAAAACAAGATTGATGAAAATTTTCAAAACCTTGCCAGCCAGCATTTCTGAAGAGTCAAAGATAATAAAGCCAATTATCATTTAACGAAGATAAATTTTTCCCTTGGGCACTGGCAATGCTTTTAAAAAAAAGGTTTAAAAAAAATGGAGCTGGGGACTGAAAATTAAACTCCTGGCTTGGCTGCATTGTGATCAATTTTAAGTATGAGGGCGTTGTTCTGCCCAACTTCCCCCTGCAACCAGAGTTCTAGTCTGTTGTGGTAGACATTGACATGAGGTTAAACAGACCCTATTTGCCTCCGGGTAGTGCCTATTTTGTTTTTCCATTTAATGCACCAAAGCATAAATTTTACAAAAGGGCAAAGTCCCATTTCAGGTTTGCAGGGACTGAATTTGCCTCAGAGTTCCTGTTTGGCTGGTTTCTAGTTATAAAGAAAGGTTCTTGTGGTTGTGTAAGGTGTTTAGGTCACTTTTAGTGTTTGTAAGAGTGAAATATTCTTTATGTTGTTAGGCAGGAAAAGTGGGGGCAAAGTGCCACATTACCTGTCGGTGTGTTCGGTAGGATGTTCCTCTTGACATCCTTCTGTCAGGTTTAGGAAGAAGGTAAGTTTTCTGAAGACTCTGCACAGACATTTTTCTGTCTGGAAGAGAGCATTTCACTAACATAATTTTTCTTATTAACCGTCAGGGTTTGTTCAAGTCAGCAGATGTTGAGGATCCTTCATGGCTATGTTTGAAGCATACTGCTGCATGAATTTTTCATAGCTCGTTCCAGCTTTCAGGTGTAGGCAGGAAAAAGGAAAAAAGGAATGGGCTGGCACCCCCAGGGAACAGATATTTCTATTCTGACGTCAAATTTACACAAGCTCCATAGGCTTGTCAAACTGTTTTTAGTTCATGCCAAGGGAATTGACTTTTCTTTTAGCCTCTCTGGGTTATTTCTGTTGAGGTGAAATTAATGCTTCAAAGATGCTTTGTTTTCCCTTTTGGTTTTATTTTGGTGGGGGAAGAACAAGGCATATGGGCCGAGATGAAACTGCATTTCTGTGCCATGATTGTACCTGATTGCCTGTGGTTCTGACCAAGTACTGGAGAAGTACAGTATAGAACAGTTCAGGCCTCTGGGCACTGGTTTTGAGTCACTCTCTGAAATGATCACATTCTTTCCCATTTCCTCAAAGGCTTTGCTTACTCTTTGTCAAGCAGAATTTCCTGGAAGAATACCATAGTGTGGTATCCATGTGTGTCTTTTGCTTGGATTGGCACTTAACATTCTTTTGTTATCCAAAATGTTAATTTGAAGGAGACTGTAGAAGTGTTTGGGGTTTTAAGCTAACCCTGAAGGACATATTTTGTGTAAATGCCATCTTTAATACCCTGGTAAAATACTGTCTAAATGCTTTTTCTTCTGCTATAGTTCCAGTCTGCTCTAATGCTAAAGGACATACATTTTTAAATGAGGATATTTTTTTTCTGATTATTTTGAGAATGGAGTGCAAGTTACCTATGCTTTTGAGATATATATTTTAGTATGTTTTATAATTTATATATTGAGATATGCATTTTAGTAACAATTATTGGTATAAGAAGGACTAAATTGAGTTGAAGGTCTGGGTTTGATGTATTGGAACAACTGTTAGTTTCAGCTTTATCCAGAGCTGGGAATTTCAGTAGAGATTGATACTCTCAATGGTTTACCCTATTATCTACTGCACAAGTGACACTGTGCTGCAGTGTAGGCTGATTTTATATGCATTACAAAGAACTAACAGGGGATGTTCAGGGTTGATCAGCATTCTTGGACTCCAGATTCCATTGTTGTTTTTCTTAAAGCCAAATCTCTTCCATAATTCTCTGCCTTTCTTCTCCTTAAAGGAAAACTTTCCTCACTTTTAACTTTAGGGATACAGAGGGGAAGCTGTGGTTAACACGATAGATTGCTGAACTGCAGGAATAATAATGGGGAGCCAAGAAACCTCTGTGGCAGCTCAAGCTTTTGCTTGGGTTTCTCCAAAATATCAGTGCTTTTCCTGATAAATAGCAGAAATATTGGTTGGGCTCCAGTTTCCTCTTCCTCTGCATTATTTTTGATAATACTTATTGCCACACGTAGTGCATCTGCTGCAGCCTCTGTCCCAGGCAAGCAGTGTCTCCTCTGCTGGTAATTCTTGCAGTGGGAAGATGATAAAATGAACTCTCTGTAAGATTATTTTGGTCTTGCTATTAAAGAGGACTTAGCCAAAATCAGCATAAAACATATTCAAATATCTGGCACTTAATTTTCATCGTGTTGCATCAACAAATGTAATGGAGCTTTAAATACATGGTTTATTGGGAAGAATAGCTGTTTCCTTTTCTCCCAAATGCAACAATACAACCCTGTTGTTATGGGGACTCCTCACTGCCTGGTGAAGCTATGGAATTACATCCGAGCTGAGTGTCTGTTCCTTCAGCATATGCACATACATTATGCATATTGCTCTGAAAAAGTGGCAAATGCTGAAGTTTCTATAATCAAACTTATTATTTTAACATGTTACACTTGTCTGTTTATAAGGTTTGGGGGTTTGTGTCTGTAGGAGATCTGGAATACACACACACACACACACACACTCCAATTCCTGGGTTGTCTCCTAAACCCTTTATTTATATCTGACACATGCAATTAATCTCTCCCTATCTCTAATCACTTTTGCTATTACATTCATCGGAGTGATTTGTATCCTATCTCTGTCACTGCTCTGTAATTGATATGTGGAGATAAGGGATTCTTAGAGGACACAAACAAGGAAAAGAGAAAATTGAATTTACCTTGCAATCATTTTATAAAATGTGACACACATCAATTATACATGGCATCCAGGAAAATGCCATCTTGAACAAACTGCGATGATTTGTTGGAAGACCAGCAGAAGAGAAATGCCAGAAAACTTTTCTGGACAGAAAAGTATTGCTAGTTCAACAGACAGACTTTTCAATCTCACTGGTCCACCTACAATGTTTTTAAATAATGCTACAGAATTTGCAAAGAGAGTATTGGTTTTGGTCCATGTTTATCTTCCTTCAATCTTGTACTAATACTCCAGTGTGGAATAAAATGAAAGGGAGCTGTTGAAATAAACATTGTTTTGTTCAGACATAAAAAGATGATGTTGGTTACTTGAGATTGAATCATCTTTCATGGGCAAATCCAGTAAAATTGATAGTATAGTCTGATCCCAACTTAACCACATCCTGCCACGAAGATACTTCTATTTAGTTTCCCTTTCCTATTTCAGTGCAGTGAGAAGTGAACTAATTTTCTCACTCTCATGTAACTACTTTGTGCTCATGATTAGTTCTAATTGTTGTTGTGAGAATAGTAGCTCCTGTCCATACTTCTAAGTTTAAGGAGTAGTGTGGGATCTTTGAAAAGCTTTGCAATATGTAGTGATAATGTTAGAAAAATTAGTATTGAGTATATAGGCATATAATAATAAAATAATATGATGACAGTAATAGAAATCGTAAAACTCAGAAGATTTAAGTCAAGCAACATTGAGTGTTGGCAGGTCCCAGGGATTGCCAGTCTGGCAAACCATCTTTACCCTGGAACTATTTATTTCTTTGTTGTCATGTACACCCCAGATCCAGCTGCACTTTCTGAAACTTTCTGGAGCAGAGAGAAGCACAGTGATTTGTAGGCATTTGTATAGGGCTTCACATTTCAGTATATGTAAGAATCACAATGCTGATGCTTTAGAAAGAACAGCTCCTGGAGACTCAATTTACCCCTTTGGAACATTACCTTGTGATCTCTTATGAGTCTTTTTCTGCTCTGCCAAACTGCTGGAGTATTCCAAGTACCTGACTTGAAGTATTTTGCTTTGTTTCCCATCTTTACACAGTGGGATATATCTAAAGTATAATTTTCATTTATTTAGAGTTGCTAAACTCTTCTGAAGGTGCCTTTCACTAAGAAAGAGTCTGTAACTTACTGAAGTGAACTTGAGATTACATATGCTATTTTAAGGAAAAAGCAAAACACTTGAGAGAAACGTATTTAGGAGTTGGACTGCAATGATCCTCGTGGGTCCCTTCAAACTTAGGATATTGTATGACTCTGTGGTATATGACTGTGACAGCTCTGTGCTGGTAATGACAGAGGTTGTCTTTGCTGGTCTGTGTAAGTAAGAAAGGTAAGTTCTTGCTTAGGAAAATAATGAAGAGCATCTTACTTCTTATAAACCAGATAAATTTGCAGCATGTAGGTTGTTTCTTTTATTCATAGGAAAAGAACTTGGTCTTCAATTTAGAAAAGAAGTAATTTCAGAACTCTCTGATAGGTGTTCTTCAAGCTGTTGTATTAGGCAAGCTTGAAACGTCTTATAAGCTATATAGATAAGGACTAATAAATATGGTCAAAACAGATGTTTAGTAGAGTAGTTTTGCACTTACTTACTGCAGAAGCCTAAATATATCCTGAAGATTGACTTACACATGCTAAAGGTCTGCGTGGCAGAACTGCCCTCCCAGCGTATTTACAAAAGCTAATTTTCATCTCAGGCTTTCACAAACATATGGTTGCTTGAGGGTTATCATTTTTAAAGCTCTTCATCTTAAAGATGTTTTTAATTTCTTCTCAATATACATCATAAAACAGGAAAATTGAATAAGAATAGAAAATCCTCGGATGTCTGTCTCATCCTTCTGCCAGATAGTCGTGATTTGTCCAAGTAATTGTGTAAGTGCAGACAACAGCCTGTGTATGGATGGAATGGAAATAATAGTGATTATGAGTGCAACCCAAGCACTGGAGAGTCAGGACAGACAAGGCTCAAGGTCATCTGTAAAGCTATAAATATTCTTCTTTTAGATTTTAGGAAGGACTTGCTATGAATTTTAAAGTAATACAGAGTAATTGGTCCTTCCTACCCCATTTGTAATAGGAAGAGAAACTCAGACTTGGTCGTAACCTGAGTTGCTTCACCTGATGTATGTAAAAGCTGCATTGATTTCCTGTCCCCTTGGCTGTGCCGTGGGAGCCGTAAATCGCCGCTCCAAGATGTTCGTTAGCCTTCGTTTTTGTACTGCTTGGTTTCACATAGTGTTGTTTGCAGCTGGGGAGTGGTGAGACACTGGA
>NW_008657536.1:110495-119890 GCF_000695815.1 Acanthisitta chloris | reverse complement strand
ACTGTGCTGTAAGGTGATGGAAATGCTGATTTCTTTTCATGCACAGACTATTGTCTACACTTTTAAGCCCTTTAGAAATAATCCATAATCCAAAACTCTGCCTTTTTATGGTGGATAAATCATTACAGCTATGGAACGTGAGAACAAAGCTACAACTCCTGTAATCTGGGAAGACATCACTGTTAAATAGGGATAAATCATTACAGCTATGGAACGTGGGAACAAAGCTGCAACTCCTGTAATCTGGGAGGACATCACTGTTAAATACTGTGTCTTTAAAGGACTGTAAGCTTTCTGTGATAAAAATGAAGGAGCACAGGAGCCAGGAAAGTGCACAAAATGTCCTGGTCTCTAAGGCCCTGTTTGTGCAAAACTGTTATTAAATTTTGTCCATCTATGTAAGCTGTTAAATATCTTTACAAGCTTCTGCTGTTGTGTGTAGGAAAAATACTGCAGTGGACAGCATGTTGGATGAAGAAGAAAATGACATGTCTGGTGGTTCTTTTTATTCCCTACTTGCTCCTTATGCACTAAGGAGGGATAAAGAGAAGAGTTTGCTTTTTCACTTCATGGTGGCTGCATTTTGATCCGTTCATAAACCTGACCTAGTAAAGACTTGCTGAAGGCTTAAAAAGCCAGTGCTGGTCCTTCTGCAGATGCTGGGAAAGAAACTGCAAAGCCTGTGCTGCCTTCAGCCATCCTGGTGGATTTATCAGATATCTGTGAGTGATACTGTCAGAGCTATTAAAGAAAGTAATTGGTAGCGAGTGATTAAAATTGCAGATGGCCTTTTCAAGGTGATTATGAATATTAAATCAAGTCAGTAAAAGCTAGCTAAAAAGGCCCATGAAACCAAAAAGTGAATATGCTGAGGATAATTGCATGAAAAGAGAATCTTGCAGGCATGCCATGTTCATCTGACCTCCCCCCCGAACCATCTATCAACCAGCCAACCAAAAAACCCCAAGAAGCTAGATTATTCAACTGGGTCTATTGTATCAAAAAAAGGTGGAACCAAATCTCTTCTTTTTTAGGCTGCAAATTCCTCTGTGCAGAGATCTTACTGCACCTCACTCTTCTTTTCTGCAGAACATTTTCCCAGGTCCATTGCTGTCATCATTGAGCAGTGATAGGTCTGCAAAGTCCCCTGTGCCAGGCAATGCTGTGTCATTAACAGTGATCTTTTCCTGTTCTTTTCCAATTGTAAGTGATTATGACAAATGTTTCTTTCCACATCGCCCTGGAACGAGGCCAAGAAATACTGTAAAGTGACTTAATTTCATTTGGTGATCTTTATCTCACAAAGCAAAGGTTATGTGGGATTTTTTTTACACTGAAAAAATCTAAGGTTCTTTTTGTTCCATGATTTAAAATGGAAACTTCAGATGCAAACAGAGATAAAGGCAGAGAAAACTGAAAAATAAATGTCTTAATTTTGAGCCCTGCTTACTTACACATGTGTTTTAATACAAGTGCAGAGTGCTTTCACATATGTCTAAATAGCTTGTGAACTTGCAGCCTCAGGGTTTGTTTTCTGGTGCATATTGTGATTATAGACTCATCACTTTTGGACCAATTTCATGCTTGCAAATAGAATTTTGTATGGTTGCTTATGCTTCAGCGTATTGTTCTAGTATTGATCTCAAACATCATGCTGACCTATCTAATCTGCTCTTAAACTGTAAAACACCATGAGATTTATTGTGAAGATTTATATAAATGTGCTTTGCAATTATTGTTTATTATCTTTGGTGCAACAGGAATCATTTGTCTCATCATTTGAGGAGCTCTTTCCCCATCAGACAGTAATTTTGCTTACCTGAATTTCGTGGTCATTGTAATGCTAGTGGCTTTGTTGCATATTGATTCTTCATCTAAATGAATATTCTTTCATTTACGGATATTCCCTTGGTAAATTTGATAGAGAATTCTACTCATTCCACTACAGTAACACTAATTTCTAACCATATTGGCTTAGGAAGTGGTCAGTGGTCTCTGTGACAAAACCATTTGTGCCATGCAAGTGTTTTTAAAAACTTTTCTAAAAAATACTCAGCTTGTTGGTTCAGCACAAGACAATGTAGCAGGTGTGTTTTTAAGTGGGAAGTTCTCTAACCAGATGCTGAACACCTTCCTTTAACTGTGGAAAAACAATGCAAATAGCCAATACCCCAGAAATTATGGGACATTAAAAAAGAGGAGGATTTTTTCCTCCTAAAAGAAGCAATGAATTAGAATATGACATGATCATGTTTTTCCACCCTCAAAATGACATGTAAATTTTAACTCTTCAAGAAGTATCTTGTACAAAACACAAGCCCAGTCAATGGGTCAGGTTGCTAAATATTGAAAGCCTCTTAATAGAGTTTGGATTATCGGTTGCCACTTGCTTTTTGGGAAGGCTATTGATCACTTTTTGGTGTGTGATTGATGTGGTGTGTTGTAACTTGGAGGGCCTGGGAGTGTTTCCAAAGCAGTGCTGAGGGCCATGGCATCAGCAAACACAAAGATGTGCATTAGAGGTGGTGAGGAGAGGAAGATTGTGACTAGATTGTGGCTGACAGATCTGGTGTGTTCACTGAAGAAGAGGTTATTTGCACCTCAGAGGCTAATGGGAAGAAATGTGGAATCTGGCAGATATTTTAGGACTTGGTAGTGACTGAGTTCCTGACTTGATTGAGGAAACAAGTCTGGGATGGTTGTGCATTTTTCTTGTAGCTCGTAACGGTGTCGATGCAGTCAGCTGGGCTACTCGAGGAGAGCTTTTTTGATGATTTAAAGATGCAAAAAGCAGTGTGATTTTTAAAATTCCCAGATAAATCTTTTTTTTCCAAGGTGGTTACAAATGCTTTCAAAGGGTGTTTGTAATGGAAGAAGTGACAGACCTCTAATTAGTGTGGCATGATGAGACTCTGTAGCGTCTGTGAGAGGGATGAAATAACACTGTTTATCTCGAGTTTATGGCTAGCAGATGCAGGTAGATGGTGTTTTTCTTGGTTCATTCTTTTCCTGCACATACAAGAAGAGGTGTTTTTAGTTTTGTCAAAATATTTCCGTGTTGTGAAACTTAAAACATACAAGTTACGAGTTTACTGTGAATAATGACCAAGCTGTTTTCCACAGCCTTTGCACACATTGGTTCTCTAAGGCAACATCCTTGCAGAACTGTATTTTGCTACTTATAAAGCAGTAAAGTTATTTTCTGTGTGTTTTAAAGCAGAGATTTATGAAGTCAACTGACAAGACATTACTGCAATTTGTAAAAGACTGGGTTTTAACGAGTCAATTATCCCATTTTAGGGTTGTGTCACTCAGGTACTTCATTTCAGTTTCCCTTCACAATGTCACAAACAACCTTGAAAACTTGCTGGTATCTTAATACCCTATTTACACGTGTTCCATAGCACAGTGCACCAGTGGAACAGGGAGTACAATCCTCATTTATGTGTTCATGCTGAAGATGATACATTTGTCAAAAATCCTTAACTGAGTGGTAGTTTTATATTTATCAGAAGAGAATATGATTTACCTAACTAATATTTGGTGTGAAAGTTTGCCAGTTGTATGTTTTAGTAAGAGTTTGCCAGAGTAAGTCTAACCTCTGTGGTGCAGCTGTGTGATGGGTAGGAAGTTTTGTGAATGAGTGCAAACAGCAAACACCAATCCTGTCTGTCTGGCCACCCTCCTGGCTCCAGAAGAAATGCTCACTGGAAAAACATTGGCCTGTATCAAATCCCTCTGCAATTCAACTCACTTGAGCATCCTATTATATTTGTCAGACACAGCACTTAAAAAACCAAGGGGGAAAACACAGTTTTTGATAGGGTGTATGTTATAAAGGATAAGAAACCTGTCAGCTCTTGAAATACATGGCAGGAGACAGCCTTTTTTGTTTGTTTTAGGGCATAGTGCTGTGTTTTAGCTGATCTCCATGTCCTTAACTATAGTGGCCTGTGGTTTGAGTGAGGCAAAGGTGAGCTGAATGGAACAGTCACTTCCAAAGGAAGAGGCATCAAAGTTGTCTTATGCTCTGACCTCTGCAAATTCAGCACTGGCAGGGAGGGGACTTGCCTTTCTACCCAGACTTCTTCCTTTTGATAAGCCCTTAAGAACAATGTGAGATTTCTCTACTTTTCATCCTTGATCACCAAGGGAACTTTAAAAATCTGTGTTTTAGAAGGAAATTCTGCCTAACAGTCTCTGGAAACGTGCAAAGCTCACCAAACCCGTGTGATAGGTAATATCAAATCTCAATGAAAAGTGCAGATCCTGATTGAGGGAAGGAGTGCACTGAATAAGAAAAACACATCTGGCTTGGAATGCATTGCTTCCTTTGGGTTGTAGATCACAGCTTTATGAGCTTTGCAGAAGATGGGAACAGTTCTATTTTTTTTTTTTTTCTTCTCAAGAATGTATCAAATGCAATCCATTCAAAAATTGCAAAGTAAGCTTAAGAAGGAATGAGAATGCTCTGTAAGTCACAGCAAGTTATATTGTAAGTAATTCTCATTTTGCTATTTTCCTCTGATTTTATCAAACAGTGAATTTTGAAACAACATAACCAAGTTGTTTATGCAGTTAAGGATTTATGGGAATGTGATTCTCATGCACAAGGGAAGTGTGTGTGTGAATTCCTTTTTACAATATGCCACCATGATCCTGAAGTAATTCAGAGATTGATTTGTAAAACATTCTGAATCAATTAAGGCTTTAATCAGCAAGCAGCAAACTTCAGATGGCTCGTGGACTAATTTTACCATCTCCCGTCAACATGAACCCAAGCTGGAAAAAGAAAACAATTAAGAGGATGTAATTATCTGTCCTGATTACTGAATTAGAAGAGTTTGTGTTTATTCCATCTCTATGCAAAAGGAGAAATCTGCTTTGAAAAACAATTTGAGGCAGCTACTAAATTGCCAGGGGTTTGCAGGGTGCAATGTAGATGTTTGCTAGGACAGTTTGGGAAGAGATTTGTAATCCATAAGTGTCATACAAGTACTGTCTGGTGAGTTTTGGAGCCTGTTGCCCGACAGCTGTGTAGTGAACCATGAAAGTTCCAGTACTGAGAGTATTTTTCCTCCCTGTGCTTAAAGTGAGTTTGGGTTTTCAAAGCAGAGTCTTGTCTCCAGTCACTTGTCTCTGCTGATTATGTATAGTGATCACAAAAACCCTGGCAATTTCTAGAAGCCAGGAATTGATGTTTCAGTTCCCCTATGAGGTTAAACTTTGCAGAAAGCAGGGATGGGAAAGCATCCCTGCATGATTTAACTAACAATCTCATTACCCTGTGGTTGTGTCTCCCTGCTACCAAGTGAAGGTACTTTCAGTTACTGATATTTTGCTTGCCATTGAATGAGAAGAGCCTATAGAAATACAGCAGACTCTCAGGTAATTCTTTCTCAAACCAGACTTTTAGATTTGGTAGGATTTTTATTTGCAGCTTAGCAGAGAGATAAATGCAGATTTGTGATAGACCCTTCCTTGCCCTTTATATCGTCCTGGATCTGATCAGAATCCACAAATTGCATAAACCCTCTCATAAACCCCCAGCTTACAACACTAGTGTAATTTCTCTTTGAATATTTAGCAGAGTGTTAATCCTGACATATTTACTTGCCATGCTGAAGGATTGTTGCTGCATTCTGCAAAGTTCAGAATAAATGCCCAGAAATCCAGTGAGTTATAGGTCAATTACAGTAATTGGAAGGAAAAGTAAGCAAGAAACCTTAGTTGTATCCAGCAGGAGTGATACCTTTATTTTTTATTAATGAGCAGTAAACAAGGCTGTCACCAATCACTGACTTTGAAAAATGTGCCATATAACTTACTCCTATAAATGGTATCATTTGTAAGTAGTATATGTGTCTCTTGGTAGTAGTGGCTTTATTAAATACTGTTGAACAAAATTTTCAGTTGAATGAGATTAAAACTGTCGTCCTAAGAAAAATTAACTTTATTTAAGCAGCAAGAGATAAAGCTGCCTCATCACAGAATCACAGAATGGCCTGAGTTGGAATTGATCTTAAATACCATCCAGTTCCACCCCCTGCCATGGGCAGAGACATCTTCCACCAGACCAGATTGCTCCAAGCCCAATCCAGCTTGGCCTTGAACACTTCCAGGGATGGAGCAGCCACAGCTTCTCTGGGCAATCTGTGCCAGTGCCTCAGCACTCTCACAGGGAACAGTTTTTTCTTCATATATAATCTAAATCTACCTCCCTTCAGCTTAAAGCCCTTGTCCAAAGTCTCTCTCCAGCTCTCTCGGAGCCCCTTTAGGCACTGGAAAGGGCTTTAAGGTCTCCCCAGAGCCTTCTCTTCAGACTGAAGAGCTCCAGCTCTCCCAGCCTGTCTCCATAGCAGAGGTTCTCCAGCCTTCAGAGCATCTCTGTGGCCTCCTCTGGACTTGCTCCAGCAGCTCTATGTCCTCCTTGGACACCCCAGAGCAGGGTGCACTGCCCTAGGTGGGGTCTCATGAGAGAGGAGTAAAGGGTGAGAATCACCTCCCTCATCCTGTTGACCAAACTGCTGAGGATGCAGCCCAGGATATGGTTATCTTTCTCAGCTGCAAGTACATGTTGAGCTTTACAGAAGCCTAAATTTATAGTGTTGGTGATACTCAATTAATGGCTTGTTATATTTTGAAACTTTTAGTTTATTTCATAATAACATAACTTAAGTACAGTCACTGTACTAAAATAAATTGCATCCTATCTGGTAGGACACACTAGTATAAGGGCCTAACCAGTCTCTCATTTACACAGTATCACATAAATTAGAGTTTAATGGTATTGTAATTTATGCAGATTTAATAAATATATTTGACTTTCAGAGCAATAAAATGAGTTAGGGCATTATCATAAATGTAATTATTGCTGGTGTTGTCTAATGCATTTCGTTTTTAAATTCAGAAAATCTATAATGATAGGTAGGTTTGGGGGAAATATGTGATGAACACTGAGGCCCCACAGTGTTAATACTTTGCATTCAGTACTGAATGCTGGCTAGGGTTGCTGGGTTATGAAGCTTCTGGCAGGATCCTCCATGGTCACTGCTTTCTCCTTCAGAGACAAGAACTAACTGTACTTAGGTTGTTTGCTTTCATTACCTTGTCTGGCTAGATGAAGTTTTGCAGGGAAAAGTCTTTGGGAACATTCAGGTTTCCAAAGCCAGCCCAGGGCAGGAAGGAGGAAAATGACTGACTTCCAAAGAGTCAGCTATTTCTGTAGGTTGAAGAAATGGCAACTTGCTTTACTCTAGCTACTTAAGCTTACAGAGTGCAACAGGACAGACAATAATCAATTCTGGGCTTCCTTGCACAGCTTCTAACACAGCACTTGCTTAAAACTGGGAATTAGTTCCCTTTGTGAAATGCTGCAAAGAGTACTGAAAATGTGAAAATTAAGCCATGGAGATGTGTCTAAGCTTACAGAAACATTCCACAAAGAAGACTCCTGTGATGATGAGATGGAGAGAAATTCTTCTTCCTCTTGATAACTACTATTTCTCATAGGATTATGGAATTATTAATGGAAAGGATCTATAGTGAACAGGTTGGCTGTGGTAGTGTTTTACACAGACTCAAGTGTGGAATTTGCGTTGGACCAAGAGATGTCTAGGGCACATAGTTCAAGGAAGAGAGTGAATTGCTGTAGGCAGTGAACTGGTGGGAAGGAGGAGTGTTCTGCCAGAGCCAACTTCCCCTCCCATGTTGGACAGACAGCTCTTTGGACAAACACCAAAGAGATGAAAGTTTCTTAGAGGAAAAAAAAGCTTAAAAAGGCAACTTTTCTAATAGCACCAAAGAGATGAAAGTTTCTTAGAGAAAAAAAAAGCTTTAAAAGGCAACTTTCCTAATGGCTTGGGGAAAAGGACAGTCTGCAGTCAGTCTGCTCCTCTGGTGACCAAAGGGCAAATAAATGTTAAATCTAATTTCCCCTGGAGACAATGAGCAGATTATTGAGAATGAGGAGTATGTGCAGAGCTACTACCTCACCTGGTGAAATCATATCAGCAGGACAGGGTTTTGCTTACCACAACTGTCACAAGGTTTCTTTATTTACCAGCTGGGTCATGATGTATGTTAACAGACATCTTGTACAGCAAATCCAGATGGTCTCCCTTCTCCTTCTTCTCTTCTCCTACTAGATGCAAAAGGTCAGAAGAAAAGAAGCAATAGGAATTCTTGCTGCCAGCACAAGATGCACTTGACTATGCCTGCATCAGTACCACAGACTTTAATTTCCTTTACACTGAACTAAGGTTAGACTCACTTAAAGGTCAGTCTCTGTGCGATAGGGTTTGTTGTGCCGTTTGTTTTATTTATTGAGAACAGCCTCTTTCCTGAGAACAAGGTTGTTTTCCCTGCTATTGCCTCCCCTCTTCTTAAGTTGCTTTTGAAAGGTGTTTCATTACTTGCTAAGCTCTAAAGTGATTTTTTTTTCTGATAGTGATAATATCAACTTGCAAAACCTTTGAGCTGGGAGCGTTTTTATCTTAGCACTGCAGTAGTGCTTGTTGCATGAGGAGATGGTGACATTTGGAATTGACCCTGTCTTTATTAACTCAGGTTTTGAGGGAACTCTGAAGTTACCCTGTTATCTTTCTATCAGCTCACCCAGATTCTGGGAGATAAACTGGAGACCAGTGCTATCATCATACACTTTTCTTTGCAAAGGCAAATCAACTAATGTAAAAAAAAAATAAAATAAATCTTTCACTTCCAGTTGGTTTGGGTTTTTGCCTTCAGGAATATACAGGTGAAGAAGAACTCTATCCTAAAATGGACCAAACTTCCTGCCTTGTATCTGTGAGAACTTCTGTAGAAAAGTAGGTGTTGCTAAAAGGCTCACTCCTCTTGGCATCCATTTTCATGCTTGGTCAGAGTGTGAGAAGACATGGTCTGTCTTATGCCACCTCTGGGATCTGGATGCTCAGTAACTGCTAGAGAAACCTCATTCTCCACCTGTGCAGAGGAAGATGTAGGGAGCACATCCAGAGTGAGGTATTTCTATGAATGTTGGAGGTCAGAGATCTGAAACTGTTTCTAGAAATAGGCATAGGCAAATTTCTCTGGGGTGTCTCCTTCTTCCTTCTTGTTTTCTGACCCCCAAAACATGACTTATTTTTGTTCTTTGACTGGACTATGCTAGGTATTTTTCAAGGTAAAATCTATAGGTCCTTGATTATCAAGGAAAAGGAGAAATAAAAGCAATTCAAACATGGACTTTCTCATGCATCTGGGAAAAAAGCTGGGACCACCAGAATATGACAGCCTTAGGATTAAGGATGAGTTGGTTTATTGGATGATGGAGTTCCCTGGGCAGGCATGGAAGGATTTTGTTGGATATTGGTCTTATTATGTAATTCACTAAATGTGTTTATAGCTCCAGATGG